>NC_064616.1:786057517-786361825 GCF_023898315.1 Schistocerca nitens
ATTTTGTATTTATAACCCTGTATTCACCTGACCAGAAGTCTTGTTCCTCCTGCCACCGAACTTCACTAATTCCCACTATATCTAACTTTAAACTATCCATATCCCTTTTTAAATTTTCTAACCTACCTGCCCAATTAAGGGATCTGACATTTAACGCTCCGATCCGTAGAACGCCAGTTTTCTTTCTCCTGATAACGACGTCCTCCTGAGTAGTCCCCGCCAGGAGATCCGATTGGGGAACTGTTTTACCTCCGGAATATTTTACCCAAGATGACGACATCATCATTTAACCGTACAGTAAAGCTGCATGCCCTCGGGAAAAATTACAGCTGTAGTTTCCTCTTGCTTTCAGCTGTTCGCAGTACCAGCACGGCAAAGCCGTTTTGGTTAGTGTTACAAGGCCAGATCAGTCAATCATCCAGATTGCTGCCCCTACAACTACTGAAAGGCTCTGCCCCTCTTCAGGAATCACACGTTTGTCTGGCCTCTCAACAGATACCCCTCCATTTTGGTTGCACCTACAGTACGGCTCTCTGTACCGCTGAGGCACGCAAGCCTCCCCACCAAAGGCAAGGTCCATGGTTGATGGGGGGAGGTTTATATCACTATAACATGGTTTTCATCTTGTATGGTAGGCTATTGTTCTAACAGTGCTACATGTCTGTTTGGGACAAAAGCAGCCACGACAGTGTAAATAGTCGGTAATAAAGTTGTCATTATCTCTAGCTGCATCCTGGAAAGACATAGAAAAGGAAAATACGTTCTGCACGGCTACACGTAGTATGGAATGCAATAGAAATCACCAAATGTGTGATTAACAGTCTCACACCACTCAAAAAATCTTTATGAAATTATGTTCAAATTAGCAGTTCACATTCCAGTGAATTCCCTCGTAGAAGAACTCTACAAAAGGTCTCTGCGAAAAGTTAAACGTGTTTGTTAGACTTGTTCCAATTGCTGCCTTATCTCAGTCTGTCCTTTATTAAAGTTGCATGAAATCATGCACATAAAGTCTGCTAAGTTGTCTATTCCTGTCGATTACCATAAACTTTTCCACCGCGTCGGATACCCTACAAGTGACCTATGCCTACAGGTCATTCTCCCAGAACATGGCGCATTACAACAATGTGGATCATCTTATGACGTTTTCTTGTAAGTTCGGAGTTTAGTAGTACAAAAAATGGCTCTGAGCACTATGGGACTCAACATCTTAGGTCATAAGTCCCCTAGAACTTAGAACTACTTAAACCTAACTAACCTAAGGACATCACACACACCCATGCCCGAGGCAGGATTCGAACCTGCGACCGTAGCAGTCCCGCGGTTCCGGACTGCAGCGCCAGAACCGCTAGACCACCGCGGCCGGCGTTTAGTAGTACAACTAGGCGTCTAGCATGGTTAGGTGTGGGCAGTGATTCTCTGCCGAAGGTGGGTACAAGTGCAGCAGAGAAGGCAGATCGTGGATACAAGAAACCCTGTACTGCTGTTCATTAAAATTCATTAACCGTTTATGCTGTTAGTGTCGATGGCGAGCGCAGCAAACGCGGCGTCACGGCGTCTCTCGTTACGCCGATCTGCGGCACCGCCTTGAAGGTGATAGCTACGAGTTACTGCCTATTTGTTCGAGTACCACCTCCTGGTCCAGAGGAGTTAAACAGTTAAACTACACCTGCTCAAGGCTGAGTTTGAGGAAGAGGTCACATTTGTGTGTCACCTGGGAATGTCTGGAACACAGCCCGATAACCGAGGTCCAGTGTTGTCACGCGGTAGTCAGTTAAGCTGTAGAAACTTCCTGAACGTGGATCAGCAACCCAGGCCATTGACACATGGAAGTCTGACGACATGAAAGCGTCTTTCACTTGCTGAGCTTGCTGAACAAGCAGGGAGCCGTCTGACGGCAGTCAATGTTCGCATCCTAGCGATCTGTCTTCAGCTGCAAAAACTGCAATGATCTATCCCTTTACACTCTCGCCCCCATCCCCTCTCCCCTGCCGCCCTAAGAAAAATCTGGCTCTCTGGATTCCTGTTCAAAACTAGCTACAAGGTAAGCACGGATTCATTTACAAGTATTTACACTTTACTTCACTTCCATTGACACTTGGTCGTTTGCCCTATTTACACTTCTTTTGCAGCTTAACTAGCACTTGACCGGCCAGGGTGGTAGACCGGTTCTAGGCGCTACAGTCGCAGGTTCGAATCCTGCCTTGGGGATGGATATGTGTGATGTCCTTAGGTTACTTAGGTTTAAGTAGTTCTAAGTTCTAGGGAACTGATGACCTCAGAAGTTAAGTTCCATAGTGCTCAGAGCCATTTGAACCATTTAACTAGCACTTGGCGCGCGCACTGTGTTTTTACAGTAAATGAATTCGCAATTGCGAATGAGGCTTCAATCAGCTGTAGAATGAAATGAAGGCGAGACTCGAACCTGGATTTCCCGTTTATGGTGAGCGGTCGCCTTACAATTTGGCTATCCGTGCACGACTCACAGCCAGGCCCAAACTTCCATATGTCGCCAACCAAGCGTCAGCGACCTCTACTCGTACGTCCATTATGTGTATTCCCGTACAGGTCGCTACGGCCGGTATCGGCACATAAACACGATTCTGTAGTGCCTGTGTTATTCTGATTACGATGCAAAGTTCGTATGGACATGCATAAGGAACTTTGCATCGCAATCAGAATGAAACAGGCACTGCTGTATGGTATCACTGTGTTTATGGTTCATTATTGATTCTGTCATTCGTCAGACTTTTCCTCGTTGTTTCTGTCATTAGTCATTACTGGTATAATCCTGTAGGTTGAACGAACACAGGGATGCAATTTGTGCAGTTTTCTGCTTGAGCCGCTTGTAAGTAACAACGGTTATGGGTAAAATCATGCAAACATCTGCTATAGTTTTAAGTTGGTAATAATATTCTGTACCATACCTTTTTATATTCTCTTGACGTTGCTCCATTGACATGTGGACATTTCGCATAGCTAACATCCGATCTACGTAGGCGAACGATGTCGTGTCTAAATTGCTATTCATATTAGTCAGGTTTCCAGAGGGTAGGATCTCCAACAGCAGGTCTGGTAGGCAAATTAATCTGTGGGTGATATTTAGGGTGGTGCTTCCAGTGATGGTGGCAAGTAATCGTAAAGCTGGTCTGGAAATATTGCATAGGGTGCTATTGATCTCTAAACCTAGAACTTGCTGTTCTACTCTCTGTGCACCACTGTAGCGTCCTTGCTCCTAGTAAGTAAAAATGGTTGTCATGTATTTTCCACAGAGTATAATCAATGTAATCCTATCCTTTGAAAAAATTCCTTTTATGTGTGATTATCTCCTTAGGACATTCCGTCGCGGTTGTGGAATGTGGGTACCCATCGTGTTGGGCAGATGGTGATAGGACCTTCACAACAGTGCGGAAATTACTGAGTGGAGAGCAGTGTGTAGACCTCTCTGGCTAATATTAGCCATCATCTTTCTTGAAGAAACTAATACAGCAACAAAATCTTTTTCCTTTGAAGCTAAAGGCCCACGCCTAATGTACACACATATACACACTCGCGTTCAGTGGCAACGTACGTGCTGTTACAAACCTGCACCGAATGGTACTACCTACACATCAAACAGAAGTATACTCTTTACAAATTAATAAATATGTAGTACCACGCAGCACTGTCGTTCTCTTGTCAGCCAAAGCACTAAGTTCTACTCCCGTTAAGGACATTGCAAATAAAGATTTTTCTAAAAAGATCTTTCGCCTAGTACATAAACAAAATGTTCCCTTTAAACTTACTTGACAGCCTCTTTCATAAAAACAAACATAACCATAGCACATATACACACATAACCCTAGATAGTAAATACATAAATTCACATACAAATTGTGTCTCCAATTATCTTGCAAACTTCTTGCTAGCTTATTATTTATGCTTGTGGCCTAAGCGCATAGCAATTTGTCGGAATAACTATAGTAGTTTTTCTTACCTAATGTTACCCTTCTTTTCCTTTTTTCCAGGCACTGCCTCCCACCCTCCCCTCCACCTCTCCTCCTCCTGAAGCTGCCGCCAGAAATGAAGGCAGCGCCACTGCAGTTCCATTTTTAAAAGGATGGACGTGACTTAGGTGGACCACTGTGAAGTGTTTTGGAAGTCGTATTTTAATATCAACAGCTGACATCATTTCTGTCATTTGATAGTGATGTTTGTAAGACATAACAATTTTTTTAATCTTTCCATTTAGTACATAGTGGTTACCTAGCATAATCCACTGTCTGACAGGATATTTACTTTTTCGATGTGGGTAGCTTTTTATCGTTCCAAGGATTTAGTCTTCATCTTTTTAATCTGGCGCCAGATATTTTTAAAACTCTACGAGAAAATTTTTTCTGCTGGCATATTTTATCCTGGAGGGGTATGACATAGCTCAAAAGAGGACGGAATTTTCTGATTGAAAACAACCTCATGGGGGGTAAGCCTGTACTCTCAGGAATTTTTGAGTTATATGCCGCCACTACATAAGGGAGTAGAGAGGTTAGGTTAGTGTTTTTTAACGTCCCGTCGACAACGAGGTCATTAGAGACGGAGCGCAAAGCTCGGGTTAGGGAAGGATGGGGAAGGAAATCGGCCGTGCCCTGTCAAAGGAACCATCCCGGCATTTGCCTGAAACGATTTAGGGAAATCACGGAAAACCTCAATCAGGATGGCTGGAGACGGGATTGAACCGTCGTCCTCCCGAATGCGAGGGGAGTAGAGAGTCCCAGTCAAAAATGGTTCAAATGGCTCTGAGCACTATGGGACTTAACATCTGTGGTCATCAGTCCCCTAGAACTTAGAACTACTTAAACCTAACTAACCTAAGGACATCACACACATCCATGCCCGAGGCAGGATTCGAACCTGCGACCGTAGCAGTCGCGCGGTTCCGGACTGAGCGCCTAGAACCGCTAGACCACCGCGGCCGGCGAGCCCCAGTCCTCATGACCCTTAAGTACAAAGGCTATTCGGAAAGTAAGCAAAGATCATTCACGAAATGGAAACCATGGTGCAAATCCGATGAAACTTTGCACAGATGTGTTGTGCAGTGTCTCTATTATGCCAGTATGTAAGGTCACGTCGCTCTTCTCAGTTCTGAGCACACAGTGAGCGCGTAGAGAAGTGGCTGGAAGTTGTAAGTAAGAGTATCTTCCACGAAGTGTGGGAGGTCGGCAGAAATTTTGCAGAACTCTATACGGTTTCTTACAGACAGGCACCTCATTACCGTTGAGAATGTGACGATAAATTAGTGGCGTGGCATCCAGGAGCATCAAATAACTCAGCATATTCTGCTAATAGCCTCTCCATAAGCTCCTACCCCTTTTCCTCTAGATGTGAAACTTTCCTCCTCACTGTGATTAAAGTGACATTCAGTGCTTCACAACTGACTATCTGAGTATTATTTGATAGCTTCACCTCTTCAGAGCCAAAGTCATCAATGCTGACAGGCACAGCTTTGCCATCATCAGTTTCCCATTAAGAGGACAAACTATGCCACGTAAAACATTGTGATTTCTCTAATTCTTCATTCTCATGTAAAGGCTCAAGTTATTCAGAGAGATATCTGGCAGACCAGCTCCTACTTCAAACCACATTAATTTTCCATTACCTTTCAGTATGATATCCTTCAAACTGACTTTAAGGGGCCTTGTACAGAGTTTAGCTAGCTGCTTATGGTCTTGTGGTGAGCCCTCAGACAGTCCTGAACTTCTGCAATAAAAACATGATGAAATGGTCTGCGCCGGCCGAAGTGGCCGTGCGGTTAAAGGCGCTGCAGTCTGGAACCGCAAGACCGCTACGGTCGCAGGTTCGAATCCTGCCTCGGGCATGGATATTTGTGATGTCCTTAGGTTAGTTAGGTTTAACTAGTTCTAAGTTCTAGGGGACTAATTACCTCAGCAGTTGAGTCCCATAGTGCTCAGAGCCATTTGAACCATTTTTGAAATGGTCTTCCATTTAGTTCCACTATATGCTTTCTAACTTCAGCGTGATGAGAAATGCGGAGATCTGAACTGAGAATGAATTCACAGCCACTGTCAACAGTTGGGAGAACTTATACACTAACCTCGAAGCTACTTCCCTCCACACAGAATCTTAGCAAGTCAAACCTAGTGAATCAATATCCCCCCCCCCCATCTATGCAGCTTAAATTTCCAATATGGTGGGTTCAGTTCTGGTTATTCCATCATACTTGCTACAGATACTTGAGATCCTATACCTAATAAAAATGTATGGAATTCCCTTTCACCTAACCGGTCAGAGAAAAGTGTACCACTGATTGTGCACAGAGGCGACCTGTGCTAATTCTCACTCGGTGCATTGTAGAGTGGACACACCGGCTCCTACCCCATTTAACACCGGGGTACAAAGTCTACACTGTGACCACCTTCCTCATTTCTGTGAATGGTTGATCATAAAATTTCCAAAGCGTTTACATCCCCAACTCTGTCGTTCCCAGCAATTACATCTCGTGTGAGATGAATGGCCACATGTAAATAAGTGTTCAAATGTGTGTGAAATATTATGGGACTTAACTGCTAAGGTCATCAGTCCCTAAGCTTACCCACTACTGAACCTAAATTATCCTAAGGACAAACACACGCACCCATGCCCGAGGGAGGACTCGAACCTTCGCCGGGTCCAGCCGCACAGTCGAAGACTGCAGCGCCTCAGACCGCTCGGCTATGACCACATCTAAATCATCTGATATCTGTGTTAAATATCAATTCCTTTTCCCGTTGTCGACTTCAGAAAGTGGGCTGATGCGATTTCTGCTGCTTCGTTCAGAGTTTTGGGAATTCCATACGAACCCTATGCGACATTTCTGGCGCAAACATTATAAAAGGTATCAAGTGCTCTCTGCTCGGCTTCCTGTAATATGGCCTTATTAGCATATTCATCCTCGGTTAGCTCATATATAGTGATATTAGTTTTGCGAATGCAGTCTACAAAATTCTCTACCGGTTTCTCATGTTTTTGAAATATCCCTTCAAGCTGCTCACGGTAGTATCTCGAAGTATTCTTCCTCCTGTCTCTGCTACTAACTCAACTCTGTAGTCGTGAAACAACTATGCTCCCCTTAATTTGTCGTAGCGCATTAGATACGCCGCAGTGTATCCTGCTAAGTACATTACAATGGGGTAATTTCAAGTTCAATGGAGCTGCAGTCCCACGATGTCCTTAGAATGGGATTGAATAGTCCAGGGGTTCAGCATTATGAAAGGTTGTCAATAACGCCGCTATGGTGAACGTCGCATTGCGAACTGCCTTTATTGACTCCCAAACGTGTGGGAATCAACGCCCCAAGGGACATTGACGCCCTTTATGAGTCCTACTGAGGGATTTTCGTGTCGATTCCGAGCGGTAGTGTGTCTGAAATTTTGAAATGTTTTCCTGAACCATCCATAAGAAAACCACGTGATTTCGACGCCATCTGTCGCGGTTCTGATCTCCATCGCAGAGGCGTCAAAACAAGCGGTGGAAAGTGCATAAAAGGAGGTTTGATTACCTTCTCATCGAATTACATGTCCACGATGGCGTGGGCAGAATTGTGGTGAGATTTGCTGCCAATGTGACATTATTAAGCCAGCTTTCACCTTACACCATACACCTCACATGAACTTGTGACCTTTTTCTCGCATGTCGACACCATGCTGTTTGAAACGTCGCCAGGCCCCAGGATGACGTCGCAGGGCGCCACGCTTTTGCATCATTACTGAGGATTGTTGTATGCACCTGTGAGCGAAATTCAAAGCCTATGCGTCCAAATGGAAGACAATTTCGGAGTTTCGAAAGAGGGATACCTTTTTTTGTGCACTGTACAATATACGAAATCTCATGCAGAAAATACTTCCAATTAATTATAAAACTCACATTGCTCAAAAGATGTAGGGGAATGACCAAACTATTCGACTATATCCTAGAGCAAATTTGTGTTTTGGTCAGCATGAGCTACAAGCACTTAGTAACAATGAGTAAGAATTCCCTTTAGCAGTCGTCGTGTTCTATGTTAACATTCACTTCTACTATTAAAGCTGCCGCAACGTCTCCGCTATGTAATACATTGGAATTTGTGGCATGGTGAACCATAGGAAGGATAAAAGTTGCAAAAAAATGGTTCAAATGGCTCTGAGCACTAAGGGACTTAACATCTGTGGTCATCAGTCCCTAGAACTTAGAACTACTTAAACCTAACTAACCTAAGGACATCACACACATCTGTGCCCGAGGCAGGATTCGAACCTGCGACCGTAGCAGTCGCGCAGTTCCGGACTGAGCGCCTAGAACCGCGAGACCACCGTGGCCGGCTAAAGGTTGCAAAGTCACAACGTGATGTAGTGAATATCACTGATGCATGTATAGCTTCTTGAGTATGCTTATCTCTTGAGACCAGCTCTTTACATATTAACTGCTACAAATCATGCACAGCGTGGAATGGTGCAGCTTATCATCCAAACTGTCCGCAGTCAGCCTCACTTGAGAGAGGAGCACTCTCAAACCCAATTCGACCGCTCCAGTTTCGGAATTTTCGTGCTTCCTGCAAATGGATTAAGGCAAATTCCTGGATCCTTCTATTGAAAACGGCACTGCCGGTTTACTTCCTCGTTCGTCTCCTGTCTGAGCCATATTTCGTCTCTTATTACCTCGTTGTCGAACTCTAATACTTCTGTTTCCTTGTTTATATCATCTTCAGGCAGATATTCTCCTTGCCCATATATGTACAGTGTGTGTCATTAACAACAAATACCATAATTGTGGTTTCACCGCCAGACACCACACTTGCTAGGTGGTAGCTTTAAATAGGCCGCGGTCCATTAGTACATGTCGGACCCGCGTGTCGCCACTGTCAGTGATCGCAGACCGAGCGCCACCACACGGCAGGTCTCGAGAGACGGACTAGCACTCGCCCCAGTTGTACAGGACGACGTAGCTAGCGATGCACACTGACGAAGCCTCGCTCATTTGCAGAGCCGATAGTTAGAATAGCCTTCAGCTAAGTCAATGGCTACGACCTAGCAAGGCGCCATTAGCATTACATAGCTTGTATCTAAAAAGTCTCACTTGTATCGTCAAGAGCGATGTACCACAAGGATGGATTTAAGTTAAGTATTCCAGGAGCTACGTACTTTTCTTTATAGCATTCATTACGTATCCTGTTTCAGACCTATCTACTAGCCTGCGTGAGTTAACGCGTGCCTTTCGGCTACTTCCGAGTGGCGTGGCTGTCTTGTTACGCCACAACAATAATGGCCGGAGATGCTGAGCAGAGGAAAATCATGGATGAGGACTCACCCTATAGATACTTGATTATTTTTCTCTGACGAGTAGCTGTTTGGGGTCAAGTTTCCACGTCTGAAGAACTCGTGGAGGCGTATCTATACTTCTCCGCGTATCTTCGCATTACAGTGGTAGTGTACTGATGATTTGCACGCAGGTAAACGTTTGTGGGCATGTATGTATTCATGTGAACAACTTTAAGGGCTGAAAGCGTAGGGATGAGACACACCGACGTTTTTATCTGCCATTGCTGGTACCAGTGACGACTCTTCCTTTTTATGGACTGCAGTGTTTGTCTCCACGAATCTTAGTCGGTGAACGGCGAACTACAAGTTGTGCGTCCCACAAACTTAACATTTTCTACTTATTCGGTTTCAGTTTTTGGGATACCTAATTTTTTAGCTTGTGGTGTTCAATGAGCACTTGTAGTGTCTCTAGATTATTAGCGGCACTCTTTGGCTGTGATGACTGGTCCTACGCACGTACAAGGGTGGTTTAAAAAGATGTGTTATGTACTAGAACATATGTTTTTAATGCCATTACAGAAGTTGCATTTTGTCCCTTTTCATATGACGGAGGAACGTGGGGGAGTGAGCGACGATTTTGAAGGCCAACCGCGCTGTCAAATAAATAGCTGGTCGCTAGCCGCCACTTGCCGAAGTCAGACGCCCATTAAAGTTACGTTCACATATTGTCTGCGTTTGCTCCATGTACATTATTCACTGAATTTTATGTCTTGTTGCCAGTTACGATGTATGACAGTTGATCACAATTTCTGCAGATCTGAGAAAGGTTGCATCTATTTTATTAATAAATTAATAAGCACTGAAAAGTCACCATTTAATCCTTTTGACGAATAATACTCCGATTTATTGCCACAACGACTGTGGAATGTTTCAAGAAATATGTTTTAATTTTGCATGAAGAGAAGAAAGTGAAGGTAGACTGATGGAAAAAATCCCAGTATTAATAAATAATGAATGCACATTAACTTAATTTACGTAATATACGAGGGCTATTCCGAAAGTAAGGTCCGATAGGTCGCGAAATGGAAACCACGGTAAAAATCAAAAATGTTTTATTTGCAACAGTTAGATACACCTTGCAGCTACTTATCTCCATAGTCGCCGACCCGACTTAGACGTGTATCGTAGCGCTGTACCAACTTTCCCATACCCTCGCTATAGAAGGCAGCCGCCAGTGCTCTCCGCCAATTCTCTACGCTGGCCTACGGCTCGTTGTCTTGTGCCGAAATGTTGTCTTCATAACCAGCGGTTCATGTGACCTGAGCTGAAACTCAGAGGGAGACAATTACGGGCTGTATTGTGGGTAATCTCACATTTCCATTTCAAAACGATGCAGGAGCATCTTCATTGCCCCTGCAGAATGCGGCTGCGAATTGTCTTGAAGACGAAACAGCACGACAGTTATGTAATGTTAGCTGCATAGCTTCAGGGGAAATTTCTCACCAGGCCCCCGTACTTGGCGGCAGACACTATTTTCTAGACATCTTTACGCACTCACTGCGAGCTCAGAAATGAGAAGAGCGACGTGATGCTAACTGGGGTTATACTAGAGACACTACCCAACCCATCTGTGCAAAGCTTTATCGGATTTTCATAGTCGTTTCCATTTCGTGACCGATCGGACCTTACTTTCGGAATAGCCCTCGTATTTCCCTAGGTAATATGTTTGGGTGATTAACGATGCAAGTTCACAAATTAATGTAAGCGCGAGAATATCCATTGGAAATGTGAAATTCTGGTATATTAATATCCGGTTAACCGCCAGAATGTCGAATGCAAGCATGGAAACGTGCATGCTTTGTAGTACGGGTACCGGATGTCAGTTTGTAAGATGAATTTCCATGCCTGTTGCACTTGGTCGGTGAATAAAGGGACGGTTAACGCTGCCTGTGTATGACGGTGGAGTACCCCAACTACACTCCTGGAAATGGAAAAAAGAACACATTGACACCGGTGTGTCAGACCCACCATACTTGCTCCGGACACTGCGAGAGGGCTGTACAAGCAATGATCACACGCACGGCACAGCGGACACACCAGGAACCGCGGTGTTGGCCGTCGAATGGCGCTAGCTGCGCAGCATTTGTGCACCGCCGCCGTCAGTGTCAGCCAGTTTGCCGTGGCATACGCAGCTCCATCGCAGTCTTTAACACTGGTAGCATGCCGCGACAGCGTGGACGTGAACCGTATGTGCAGTTGACGGACTTTGAGCGAGGGCGTATAGTGGGCATGCGGGAGGCCGGGTGGACGTACCGCCGAATTGCTCAACACGTGGGGCGTGAGGTCTCCACAGTACATCGATGTTGTCGCCAGTGGTCGGCGGAAGGTGCACGTGCCCGTCGACCTGGGACCGGACCGCAGCGACGCACGGATGCACGCCAAGACCGTAGGATCCTACGCAGTGCCGTAGGGGACCGCACCGCCACTTCCCAGCAAATTAGGGACACTGTTGCTCCTGGGGTATCGGCGAGGACCATTCGCAACCGTCTCTATGAAGCTGGGCTACGGTCCCGCACACCGTTAGGCCGTCTTCCGCTCACGCCCCAACATCGTGCAGCCCGCCTCCAGTGGTGTCGCGACAGGCGTGAATGGAGGGACGAATGGAGACGTGTCGTCTTCAGCGATGAGAGTCGCTTCTGCCTTGGTGCCAATGATGGTCGTATGCGTGTTTGGCGCCGTGCAGGTGAGCGCCACAATCAGGACTGCATACGACCGAGGCACACAGGGCCACCACCCGGCATCATGGTGTGGGGAGCGATCTCCTACACTGGCCGTACACCACTGGTGATCGTCGAGGGGACACTGAATAGTGCACGGTACATCCAAACCGTCATCGAACCCATCGTTCTACCATTCCTAGACCGGCAAGGGAACTTGCTGTTCCAACAGGACAATGCACGTCCGCATGTATCCCGTGCCACCCAACGTGCTCTAGAAGGTGTAAGTCAACTACCCTGGCCAGCAAGATCTCCGGATCTGCCCCCCATTGAGCATGTTTGGGACTGGATGAAGCGTCGTCTCACGCGGTCTGCACGTCCAGCACGAACGCTGGTCCAACTGAGGCGCCAGGTGGAAATGGCATGGCAAGCCGTTCCACAGGACTACATCCAGCATCTCTACGATCGTCTCGATGGGAGAATAGCAGCCTGCATTGCTGCGAAAGGTGGATATACACTGTACTAGTGCCGACATTGTGCATGCTCTGTTGCCTGTGTCTATGTGCCTGTGGTTCTGTCAGTGTGATCATGTGATGTATCTGACCCCAGGAATGTGTCAATAAAGTTTCCCCTTCCTGGGACAATGAATTCACGGTGTTCTTATTTCAATTTCCAGGAGTGAATGTCCCGTACGTGTTCGATTGGAGGCGGATCTAGTGATCGCGCAGGCCGATGCAACATGTCGACACACTGTACAGCATGTTGGGGTTCAATAGTGGTATGTGGGCGAGCCCTATCCTGTTGGAAAAAAAAACTCTGGAATGCTGTTCATGAATGGCAGCACAACAGACTGGTGTTAAAATTTTCAGACAAGGTGTGTGGGATAACCACTTGAGTGCTCGTGCTGTCATACGAAATCGCACTGCAGACCATAACTCCAAGTGTTGGTTCAGTGTGTCTAGGCCGCAGGCAGGCTGATTGAAAGAGCTCACCTGGCGGCCTTCCAACCAACACACAGCCATCAATGGCACCGACGTAGAGTCCACTTTCATCAGAAAACTTAACTAACATCCTCTCCGCCATCCAATGAGCTCTTTCTTGACACCACTGAAGTCAGAAACAGCGGTAGTTTGCAGTCAGTGGAATATACGCTACAGGGAGTCTGGCTCGGAGCTGTCCTTAAAGTAACCAATTTACAACGGCACGTTGTGTCAGCGTGGTGCCAACTGCTGCTCGAGCGGCTGCTGCAGAAGCAGTGCGATGCGGCAGAGCCACTTCCCGAACACGATGACCTTCCCTCTCGGTAGTGCCACGTGACCGTCCAGAGGCTGGTCTTCTTCTCACCGTACCTTCCCAAGAACTGCCAGCAATCATGTAAGTCGAGCCAAGTCTTTCTGCAGTCTCGCGCTTGGAACATCAATCCTCTCCTAGCCCTCATTAAAATTCAGTGAGCTGCTGATAATGGGGTCTTCGTCCTCTTGTAGCCATTCTTGACTAACATCAGCTCACTACGTCGGATTTCAAAGTTTTACGTCGTACAACTACTTGTTTTTGGGATCTTTATTTCTTTTTCGTCATTGAATTTACAGCCTATTTATGCTGAAGTGAAGATTATTGAATGAGTGCAAGCTTTATCTGTATGCAGGAACGAGGGATTTAATAATTCTGAACAATAGATCTACACCTATATATACATCGATATTCCTCAAGCCACCTTATTGTGTGTCGTTTTACAGTCTGGAACCGCGCGACCGCTATGGTCGCAGGTTCGAATCCTGCCTCGGGCATGGGTGTGTGTGATGTCCTTTGGTTAGTTAAGTTTAAGTAGTTCTAAGTTCTAGGGGACTGATGACCACAGCAGTTAAGTCCCATAGTGCTCAGAGCCATTTTTTTGTGTGTTGTTTCCCATTTTTCCTGTTCTAGTTGCGTCTGATTCGCGCGAAGAGCGAGTCTTGGTAAGCCTCTGTGTACGATCAAATCTCTCTAATTTTATCTTCATGGTTTATTTCGCGAAATATACGTAGGAGTAAGCAATATATTGATTGATTCTTCCAGGAACGCACACTCTCCGAATTTTAAGAGTAGATGTCCGCCTGCTTAGCTGTGTGGTAACGTGCTCGCCTCACGTGCAAGCGGGACGGGGTTCGATTCCCGTCCAGGTTGAAGATTTTCTCCGCTCGGCTACATTGTGTTATGTTGTCCTCATCATCATTTCATCCTCATCAGTGGTGCGCACGTCGCCCAATGTGGTGTCGAATGAAATAATTCTTGCACTTGGCGGCTGAAGGTCCCCGAATAGGGGCCTCCCGGCTAACGATGCCATACAATCATTTCCATTTATTTAACAGTAGATCATACCGTGGTGCAGAATGACTCTCTCCCAGTGGCTGCCACTGGAGGTGACTGTGCACCTCTGTGACACTTCCGCACTTGCTAAACGAACCTGTAACGAAACTTGCTGCTGTTCTCTGGATCTTCTCTATTTCATCTATCAATCCAATTTGCTGGGGATTCAAGACTGACGAGCGATACTGAAGTACTCGTCGATCGACTATTCTGTAAGCTACTTATCGTTCCGTACGCCTTATTCCTAGATATTTTATGGAAGTAGCTGGTTCCAGTGATTTTTCTGCTAAAGTGTAATCTTACAGTAAAGGGTATTTCTGTCAATGTATTCGCAATACGTTCATTTACTTATGTTGAGCGTCAACTGCCACTCCCTGCACGAGGCATCGATCCTCTGCAGGCCCTTCTGTATTTCGCTATTATATTGAAGTTACGCACTACTAAGCATTGACTCTAATATTTGAATTTACTTGACGACTGTTGATGAAGAACATTACCTACAGTCGTCATCGTTCGTTTAATTCTCCTAGCATTTCGGTAGTTTCTATTGAATTTAAACGCCGTATCTGTACCGTGAAACTGAACTATAAAATTGCGTCCACACCACAGAGGTGACGCCTTTGAGGTGGTCTATCCACTGTAAGGCTCTCGGCAGATATGCACAGAGTACTTACCGGTGGTTGTCCATTGTAAGTTACTACAAATCTAAATCGGAAAATTGTTGTTTGTATTTAAAAATATTTTGTGATTTCCAACTTTGCAATTCGCACAATATTTTGCAAGCACAACTCACCATCACATTTAAAATTTTGCGTCGATTACAATGCCAAAGAGTAGCAGTGGTAGAAGTACGGATTTTTGTTGTAGTAGTTTATTAAATATTAGAATATTCCTTATTCACGTGACAGTGTTAGTTACAGCAACATCATAACGGGTATGTCCCTGCGACTGAATTTTGAGTAGACGGAGCTATCTTCTATGAAGCTACAGGAATAATGACAAGCAATCATTTGAATAAGGTCCGCCTCTGCGGCTGGGAGTTCAGAAAATCTGACAACCATACCCGTGTTCCATTTCTGGTACTGCCTGGGATTTTTCCTTAGTGGAAGGAATGAAATGGGTTACAACCAGCCAGCTGATTCCAACTGAGGAACGAGAAATAGCAGTTCCAGTGGCTGTAACGCTGAAAATTACAGGGAGAGCGACGAGCTGACCACATGTCCTTCCAAACTGCATCGAAATTACGCCATAGGCTGAGGATGACATAACAGTCGTTCCCATAGCATGGTCCTGAGGGCAGCAACGAGGAGTTCGTACTCATTTTAACAAAAAAATACTTCGTATTTTCCAAATTTTCATCTTATATTTCAGAGAGTGACATATTGACGAAATTTCTGCCGAAAGAAATCTTAATAGCATTTTATTCTTCCAGACTTATGAGGGTGGACAAACACCTGCGAGAAACACAGCGAGAAACGCCTGCCTGAACTTGAATGTAGATACTAGCAAAGCGTGCAGTTTGTGTTGTTGTTTTTGAGCACGAACGTTCAAATTGGTTCAAATGGCTGTGAGCACTATGGGACTTAACATCTGAGGTCATCAGTCCCCTAGAACATAGAACTACTTAAACCTAACTAACCTAAGGACATCACACACATTCAATCCCGAGGCAGGATTCGAAACTGTGACCATAGCGGTCGCGCGGTTTCAGACTGAAGCGCCTAGAACCGCTCGGCCACAGCGGCCGGCGAGCACGAACGGCACCTGTGCAATGTCCTTAATACGTTGCAAGTATCAGTCGTGTTCAGAACAGTATTCCGTGTAGTTTGGAGCGCATTATGTTGGAGCTACGTGAATTCGAACATGGGCAAATTGCAGATGCTCATATGACGAGTGCTTCCGTAATCAAGGTAGCCGGAGTGTTTGATATTTCAAGAGGCAACCTGTCGAAGATTTATACCGTATACAGGGAAAGCCGAAAAATATCATCCGCTTAGTCATAACGCGAACGAAAGTGTGTGTCCAGTGGTCGTGCCGGACGGTAATTTAAGAGGACTAAGGCGAAAAATATGAAGATAACAGCTGCAAAAGTCGCTGCAGAATGAATGTCGCACTCGCTAACCCTGTCGCCACCAAAACAATACGAATGGAGCTCCATAGCCAGTGAATTGCAGGACTAGTCGGGATTAAAAAACAACTCATCAGTGAAGCAAATACCCGTAACAGGGTAAGATGGTGTCGAAGCCATAAAACCTGGACCATGGAGCAATGGAAGAAATTTACTTTGTGGGATGAGTTTTGTTTCACAGTGTTTCCAACTCGTGGCCGATTGTATGTCCCAAGAGTAATACACGGCGGGGGTTCGGTGATGATTTGGGTAGCCATATCTTGGTATTCCATGGGCCCGTTTGTGACTGTACGAGGCCACATTACTGCCAAGAGCATTATTTTGGCTGATCAGGTGCATCCCATGGTACAGTATTTGTTCCCAACTGATGATGCTGTGTTTCAAGACGACACAATTACAATTGTCCATGACTTGTTTTTTGATCACGCGGATGAATTGTCGAATGTCCTTTAACCACCAAAGTTACCAGATCTCAATATTATTGAGCCTTTGTGGTCTACTTTGGAGAGAAGGGCGCGTGGTCGTTGTCCACGTTCATCATCGTTACCTCACCTTGACACTACTTTCCAGAAAGAATGATGTAATGTTTCCTTGAAAACCATACAGATCCTGTATGTATCCATTCTGAGACGACTGGAAGCTGTTTTGATTAGTTTTCCTACACCGGAATCTTCTCACGAAATTCCAATCACCAACTTTCTCCTCCGAATGCGAAAATATTTTGTTGTCACCGACTTTCATAGGGAGGAACGATCACCATGGTAAAATAAGGGAAATCAGAGCTCGTACGGTAAGGTATAGGTGTTCATTCTTCCCGCGCGCTATGTGGTTCGATGAACCCTCTGCCAGGTACTTAAATGTGATTTGCAGAGTATCCATGTAGATGTAGATGTAGATGTATTAGGTATCTTAATGTGATGAGTTGTTGGTGTTTCCACCTTTTTTCCACATGGCGTTAACTTACAGCTCCGTTGAAGACCTAAAGAAGACTATAACGTAACGCAGAATCGAGGTTTGAGAAATTTCTCTGCTGTATCTGCAAGTAATAACACGCCATTACGATTTAGTTGCGCTGAAACAAAGGAAACATAACGGAGTAGTGGCTATTGATACGTATCTATAACGATTAACACTTCCGAGATTTCTTGTCTATAGCCACAGGAGTCATATCTCCTCAACAATATGTTGTAAAATTGTATAATTTTTCAAGTACATTCAGTAGTATATGGGGATACTGTCTAGAGAATTTGGTGAAAATATAGTAAAGATGTAATAAATTAAAACGCCCTGCCTGTGAGATTCGGCTCCGTTTCGAAGCTGTTAAAGCTGGTATGCCGGTCACGATGAGAGAGGTGTTTTCAAAAACGAATGTAGTGTGGGACAAACCTCAGAGCAAATGGAAGTTATCAGTTCACGATATTAGCAAATATCAGCGGAAGTTCCTGCAAGCTATTTGCGACGACACCGCTATTGACTTGCCATCGTGAGAAATTACTCCAAGCCCAGAAACAGGTTCATGTAATACATATTTGCGAATAATGGCTGTTGACACTTGGTTAAACTTTCACGTAATTGCACATAAACAAGCCAACACTCCGACAACACTGACAGCTGGGAAGTTCGGCCACCGAGGTGCAAGTCTTTAGTTGAAGCCACATTGGGCGACTTGCATGTTTCTGACGGCGACGTCAGTCCCCCGAGCGGAGAAAATCTCCGAGACGGCCGGGAATCGAAGCCGGGCCCGCTGCATGGCAGTCAGACTTGCTGCCCACTCCACCAAGAGAGCGGACGCAAGATTATACATAAATGTTCACACAAATAAATGTCAGTCACAAAGCCTTGAAATGACACTTCGTGGCAAATAAAACTTTGCCGAGTCTGCAGTATATGTCCATTCTTTGTCAAGGTCCTCAATAATCTACGGTCAAAAATGGGATACAACTGATATCTTTGTGGCGTTGCAATAAAACTTAATCAAGAGATTATACTCTGATCACAATGCAACTGCGAACACGAGTGAACAGTTACATGTATAATCAACACCAAAGCCATATTGCTGACGTATGATGATACGCTCTCGACGCTACATACATTGCGGTAACTCAGTTATAACAGTACTTTGGCAAATGGTAAATACCAAGCTGTAGATTTCAGTATGATGAACCATTTGATATGAAGAACTTACTTAGAATTATAGTTTTCAGAGTTAAAACAATTCGAAGCCTTTTTTTTTCAAATACAGAGTGATTTTTTTCCGCCGTGTACAAACTCTAGGGATTAATCGATGAGAGGATACGGAACAAAAAAGTTCTAATGAACCCATGTCTGGAAATTCATGGTTTCCAAGCTAGAGACCATTTATTCAATCATACATTGTTACAGAGACTGCAGTCTAATGCGCGCTATACCATGCAGTCACAGTTACAGTATGTGTTGAAAATCATTTCCATGTGCCTCAAAGCAAGCGTGTACGCGTCGTAGCACGTTCTGTCTCATACGTTCACATCGGCCAGTCTGCATCCGATCAGTGTCAAAGGCAGCATAAATATGCTGCTCCTGTGTCTCCACATCTGGAATGGGCTCTGCATACACGATACTTTTGAGATGACCCCATAACCAGAAATCGCATGGGTTGAGATCCAGTGAACGAACAGGCCATGCAACTGGGCCACAACGTCCGATCGATTGACCAGGGAAGACACGACTGGGATGCGGCCAAGTGGGCTGAAGCACAATCAAGCAGCAGCGACACAATCCTTTGAATCATCAGTGGCATGTCTTCCAACATGGGAGGCAAAGTCATCCGCAAGAAACGCCCATAGTTTCGACCTGTTAGGCGACTGGAAGGAAGACTGGGCCCAGCCGGCCGGTGTGGCCGAGCGGTTCTAGGCGCTTCAGTCTGGAACCGCGAGACCGCTACGGTCGCAGGTTCGAATCCTGCCTCGGGCATGGATGTGTGTGATGTCCTTAGGTTAGTTAGGTTTAAGTAGCTCTAAGTTCTAGGGGCCTGATGACCTCAGGTGTTAAGTCCCATAGTGTTCAGAGCCATTTGAAGACTGGGCC
This sequence comes from Schistocerca nitens, assembly GCF_023898315.1. Lineage (NCBI taxonomy): Eukaryota > Metazoa > Arthropoda > Insecta > Orthoptera > Acrididae > Schistocerca > Schistocerca nitens. Next base: position 786,077,038 of record NC_064616.1, read on the forward strand.
CAAAATACCGTCACCAATTATCCCGGTCACACATCCCGGCTACACCACTGCTGATGATTCACTGTCATTATACCATGGGGGTTCTGCATACTATCCCACAGATGACTGTTATGGAAACTGGAGATACTACTCCGGGTAAAGGTGGCATCATCTGTGAATAGGATGGATGACACAGATCCCGGAATCGTGATTGTCTGGTGACAAAACCAGTTATAAAACTGCACCCGATGTGGGGAATCTGTCGATTGTAACCCCTGCACACACTGTAAGTGATAAGAGTAGTAACAATTCTCATGGAGAATGTTCCACACGGTCGTTTGGCTTACCCTGTACTGGCAGGCCAACTGCCTGGTGCTGACACGGCGGTCGCCTTCCACAGGGTTAATCACACTTCTCTCCAAGTCTGATGTCAGAAAATTTTGGGTATGTCCTTCATGATTTCCTGCTTCCTGAAATGACCCTGTTTCAGAGAAACGACGAAACACTGCTGCGAACATTGAATGCTGTGGCTATTGTCGGCGGGGATAGCACTACTGATACAACCTTACTGCCCGCCGCCCGTTACCATTTGCGTTTCTGTAGGTAAACACCATGACGGCAATCTCTCCATTCGAATACGGGGCCATTGTGTACAACGCTGTAGCACATCCACTACAAGATGAGCCAGCATGGGAAGTGTATCGGACACAACATTACCAATTATTAAGGCAGGAGAGGACTCTAGGAGATGACGTATGAGGAACAGTACCACCTTTTAGGAGGAAACCATGCATATTGTAATTGTGGCTGCATGGTACAGAACGTATTAAACCGCATTCTCTATAACAAAGTATGATTGAATATATGGTTTCTAGCATGAAAACCATGTATTTCCGGACGTAAGTTCATTAGACCTTTTTTGTTCCGTATCCTCTCATCGATCGGTGCCTTGAGTCTGTACAGAGTGGAAAAATGACCCTGTATATTGTGCCAAACGTAAAGTGCATAGTTGTACCAGAGTTATACAGTATTACTGATAAGATTCGCCGATTCCATTTCTGTCCTTACTGTATGCGAGAAAGAATTTCTGGAACTGGTTAATGGAATGAACAGTCTAATAAGCACGCACAATGGATTGAGATAAATCGAAGAAAGGCGAAAGTAAAGAGGAGTAGCGGAAATGAGATTAACACAGACTTGTATGGAGGTGAATCATGCTCTGCAGGAAAACCTGAAAAGAAGAGAATCGATGTGTTAGAGATGCGGTGCTGTAGAAAGATGTTGAAAATTAGGTGGATTGATAAGATAAGAAATGAGAAGATTCTCAGCAGAATCAGCGACCGGAGGTACACGTGAAAAATATTGATAAGGATGGAAAATATGACAGATGTGTTACGACATCAAGGAATAGCTTCCGTGGTGCTAGACGGAGCCGTCAAAGGTAAGGAATGGGGAGGAGGACAGAGAATGGAATACACCCAACAAATAAATGAGGACGTCGGTTGCAAGTGCTACTCTGGAGCAAAGAGGTTAGTGCTAGAGAGAAACTCGTGGGGCCTGCATCAAACTAACCAAACGACTGATGGAAAAACAAGAAAAAGAAAAAAATACTTTTAAATTTCGTGTCGCGTATGCATGTGTCTAAGCACAAATTTTCACTGTCCAGAGATCGATGATTTCCATATATCTGAGTTTTATTTTCGTGGTGACATGATAACCGTACACGTAGCGTAGTGGTGAGTGTAGCACCTAGATAATAGTGTACCAAGGAATACTCTGTGCTTCTGGACTGGTACTTCAGTCTAGTGACTGATTTAAGAATCACATGAAGAATGTGCACTAGAGACTGCCATACTGTTAGCCAGTAGTTTCAGTTTCAAACCGTGTTTAACTTGTAACTGGATTTTGATAATACTTTTGTTTACTTCGGTTTGACTTATTGATTATTAGTGTGTAGTACAGTAATAATGTGACAGATAGAAGACTAAATACAATACTGACACGATTTTCCCGACTGCAACGTTTTTGAATTTCAATAGAATGTTTGAACCCACGTACATGACCACGTTGTACCTATGAACATATTTTCACATACGGAAAGACGTTACTTTTCTGTAGTAATTTTTGTGATACCAGAAAAAGACAGTGGTACATAAAAGTGGATGTCATCATTTAAAAATGGAGAAAGAAAGTTTATTAAACTTCTGTTATAGGGCTGGCCAGAGGCGAGAGTCTGCAAAGTGTACCAAAATACAACACTATTCTCTACTACATAGCTCAGGTACATCATTGTAGTGTTTAGGATTTTACATTCATTAAAAGGCATTGGTTTCAATATTGGTCCGCAGCTCGTGGTCGTGCGGTAGCGTTCTCGCTTCCCGCGTCCGGGTTCCCGGGTTCGATTCCCGGCGGGGTCAGGGATTTTCTCTGCGTCGTGATGACTGGGTGTTGTGTGATGTCCTTAGGTTAGTTAGGTTTAAGTGGTTCTAAGTTCTAGGGGACTGATGACCATAGATGTTAAATCCCATAGTGCTCAGAGCCGTTAGAACCATTTTCAATATTGTTTGTAAACAAACTTGAGACCGAAGTGTTTGAGCCGCCATGGGAAAGATAGTGCTGGGGTGCAATGTAGTTATTGTAATAGATTGTTTCATTGGAGGAAATGAACTAGTGATATGAGGCTCACCAATGTTATTTCATAGTCTGTGTACAACACGGCATAAAAGTTGAACAGGAGCGAAAAATTAGGGAGCTTATGGTAGAGCTTTACAGTACTAGGAAAAAATTGGAAAGGTTAATGGGTAGAGGGTAACGAGAAGTTGAAGATGATAGCAGAAAATGAGGGCCACAGAAAGAGAACATTATCTGACAGTTCTGTCACTGTCATAAAAAGTAGTTTTGCCCTGCTATCTCACTTAGGTAGAGTGTCGGGTGAATGTACATGTAGCCTAGACACAACAGGGTTTCAACAGGAAACCAAAGTTTACAGAAAAGGCAGGAAAGAAGAGGGAAGTCCTGCTGTTAGTTAGCAGTCGGAAGAGAGGTGAAGGCCAGTCGTTACAGGAAGAACTAACAAACAAGTACAAGGTCACAAATTTTTCTAAGACAGGTGTAAGTCTTAGCTAAGTGGTAGAGCAACGAGGAAATTTGTACAAAGATTTTGGAAAGTGCCTGATCATGGGTCAGTAACAGGTCGTACATTAAACCCATCCATCAATATTCAAAGAATGGTCAGAAACGCCAATTACATCTACGCAATTCGTAGCTAAATTTAGTTAAACAAATCAGAATTATTTGATCTTTTAACTCTCTAATATTTTGATGCAACCCTGCAGTCACTGGAGTAAGGGAAGCAGCTATTATAAGACAAACTCAGATTTCAGGCCATCAGTATCAAAGGAAGTAAATACAATAGAAACGTTTCTACCTGAAATGCCTACAGATAAAAAGTAGGTTAAAGTAAAGTCATTGCATCAAAATATTAGGGAGTTGAAAAATAAATCAATGGATATCCAATTTGTTTAGCTAAACTGCAGCCTGTAAGTCATGTAGATGCAATGCGTTTCTGAACATCGTTTGAATACTGACGGATGGGTTTAATATAGCTACCAATTACCACATGTTAGGTGTGGAGAATGGAGAATTTCTCACATTAAGAAGAAATACAAATGCAAAAATATTGATACATATATTTTGCTGTGATAATCATTTTGAAGCTTGTGTAGCAGAAGTAGTTATTCTTGGAACGTTACTAACAATAGTCACAATATACATAACTCCATCTCGTTACTCTGAATTATTTATAAAATAGCTTAATGAAATATTAAACTTCGTGAGCTCCAAGCAGAATGAGCGAATATTCACTGCAGATATTAATTTAATTTTTTAGCGTATCTGTTCTAGAGCTAAATGTGATGACATTTGTCATGTCATATAATCTAGCTCCCATCCTACAGTTTGCATCAAGATCTATGGGATCCAGCAGCACCGTTATTGACATCATTTTTATAGATACAACTAGATTGCAAACTCATAGTGGAATTCCCATAGTTCATGGCCTTTCAGACCAAGATCGTCAACTACTGACCTCCAATCTCGGGTTGCATGACATAAAGAGAAACAGCTGGAAAACTGCAAGGATGACAAATGAATAGGCATTGAGGAATTAAAAAGAATTGGCAAAATGCAGGCTGATAAGGTGTCGGAAACACCCCTGGTGTAAATGAAAACCATAATGTATCCTGTAACATAATCATAGGCTACTTTGGAAACTATTTTCCTAAGAAATTTTTCAGTGATAGCAGAGTAAATCCACCTAAGCGCTGGATTACAAGTGGGATCATGATATCATACAAAAATATTGTTCTATTTGGCGTCAGGGGCATCGACGATAACAAGTTAAAATCAAATTATCATCTGTACTGTAAAATTCCAACCAAAGTCATCAGAACATCAACATGTATAAGTATTCAAGGAAAAATAAGCTCCTCCAGAAACGATAGAAAAACTATTAGCAACATAATAAAAACGAGACAGAAAAACGTGCCAAGAAAGTAAACAAGTTTCTGTAAATGTAGATAATGAACTGATCAAAGGTAGCCCAAAAATTGTAGAAAATTAATAACTTACTTCTGTCATTAGCAGATAATTAAAGTTGGAACACTTCCTTAGCAGATAGCCTATATTCGTAAGAAAAGCCTTCCAAAATATGATAAAATTAAACTTCATCCTACATCTCCAAAATAATTTTTTAATCTTACCAACTTCTTTAAATATCAATGTTCAAGTAGATTATGATGAAATCGGTAGCAAATTAATGAAAGGTTGTTCAGCTGAAATAAATAATATATTGAGTTACTTATGCAATGAATCACATCACAGTGGTCTTCTCCCAGAGTGTCTTAAACGTGCTGTTGATAGTACGAACCATGATATCCTAATGCAAAAGTTAAGATATTACAGATCAGAATAGTAGGCACAGCAGGTTAATGGCGTTTATTCTTCTGAATGACAGAAAGCAATGTGTAACAGTTTCATGTCAATCACATAGCGCTAGGCACTCACAGTTTGAAGTAATCACACATGGTGTAGCACAAAGTTAGATTTTGGGTCCTCTGCTGATTCTGATACACGTAAGTGGCCTTCTTCTTATAGTTTAAAAATATGCAAATTTTATGCGTTTTGCAGATGAAACAAGTACAGGAATAAAAAAACTGTACCAATCCCCGCACTGAAGAGGCAGTTGATGATACATTAGAAAACATCAGTACATGGTTCAAGGCACATTATCATTGAATGTTGACAATACTCAGTATATGCACTCCAGTATGAGCCGTTGCCTCCTCTTCGTCTCAAAAGCGTCACCTCTGTGGTGCGAACGTAATTTTATATTTCAGTTTCAAGGTACAGATACGGCGTTTAAATGCATGAGAAACTACCGAAATGCTACGAGAATTAAACGAATGATGACGACTGTAGCTAATGTTCTTCATCAACAGTCGTCAAGTACATTCAAATATTACAGTCGATGCTTAGTAGCGCATAACTTCAATATAATAGCGAAATACAGAAAGGCCTGCAGAGGATCGATGTCTCGTGCAGAGTATGGCAGCTAACGCTCAACATAAGCAAATGAACATACTACGAATACATAGACAGAAATACCCTTTACTGTACGATTACACTTTCGCAGAAAAATCACTGAATGCAGTTACTTCCATAAAATATGTAGGAATAATGGGTACGGAACGATAAGTAGCTTATAGAACAGTCGTTCGACAAATACTTCAGTATCGCTCGTCAGTCTTGAGTCCCTAGCAAATTGGATTGATAGAGGATGTGGTGTCACCGCCAGACACCACACTTGCTAGGTGGTAGCTTTTAAATCGGCCGCGGTCCATTAGTACACGTCGGACCCGCGTGTCGCCACTGTCAGTAATTGCAGACCGAGCGCCGCCACACGGCAGGTCTAGAGAGACTTACTAGCACTCGCCCCAGTTGTACAGCCGACGTTGCTAGGAAAGGTTCACTGAGAATTACGCTCTCATTTGCCGAGACGATAGTTAGCATAGCCTTCAGCTAAGTCAATTGCTACGACCTAGCAAGGCGCCATTTCTCCTTTGCTATGTATCTAATGAAGCATGTACAGTAACAAGACCAATGTTCACCAATTATGGATTAAAGTTAAGTCTTCCAGAAGCTACGTACTTTTCTTTATAGCATTCATTACGTATCCTGTTTCAGACCTCACGCCAGCCTGCGTGATTTTATAGCGTGCATTTCGGCTTCCTCAAACAACACGGTGTTGGCACTTCTGCCGACACTTCAGAGGAAATAGAGAAGATACAAAGAACAGCAGCAAGTTTCGTTACAGGTTCGTTTAGTAAGCGCGGAAGTGTCACAGAGATGCGTAAGTCACCTGCAGTGGCAGACACTGCGAGAGACTCGTCTGCACCGCGGTATGATGTACTGTTAAAATTCCGAGAGTGCGCATTCCTAGAAGAGTCAGCCAATGTATTGTCTACTCCTACGTATATCTCTCGAAAAAAACCATGAAGATAAAATTAGAGAGATTTGATCGTACACAGAGGCTTACCAAGACTCGCTCTTCCCGCGAATCAGACACTACTAGAACAGGAAAAGGGGGAAGTGACACACCGAAAGGTGGCTTGCGGAATATCGATGTATATACAGATGTAGATGTAATGTTCAGAATTATTAAATCCTTCGTTCCTTCATACAGATCAAGTTTGCACTTATTCAATAAACTCCACTTCAGCATAAAAAGGCTGTAAATTCAATGAGAGAGAAAAAAAGAAATCCCAAAACCAAGGAGGAGTTGTACGACGTAAACCTTTGAGATCCGACGTAGTGAGTTGATGATAGTCAAGAGTGGCTGTAAGACGACGAAGACGTCATTAGCAGCAGCTCACTGAATTTTAATGATGTCGTGTAATAGGGCTAGGAGAGTATGGATGTTCCATGCGCGAGACTGCAAGAAGACTTGGCTGGAGTATATATGATTGTTGGCAGGTCTCGCGAAGGTACGGTCAGAAGACCAGGATCCGGACGGCCACATGGTACTACCGAGAGGGAAGGCCATCGTGTTCGGGAAATGGCTCTGTCGCATCGCACTGCTTCTGCAACAGCCGTTCGAACAGCAGTTGGCACCACGCTGACACAACGTACCGTTGTAAATTGCTTACTTTTAGGACAGCTCCGAGCCAAACACCACGCCATGTAGCGTATATTCCACTGACTCCAAACTACCGCTGTTTCCGACTTCAGTGGTGTCAAGAAATAGCTCATTGGAGAACGGAGAGGAGGTTAGTAAAGTTTTCTGATGAAAGTGGGCTCTACGGCGGTGCCATTGATGGCTGTGTGTTGGTTGGAAGGCCGCCAGGTGAGCTCTTGCAATCAGCCTGCCTGCGGCCTAGACACACTGAACCAACACTTGGAGTTATGGTCTGGAGTGCGATTTCGTATGACAGCACGAGCACTCAAGTGGTTATCCCACACACCTTGTCAGCAAATTTGCACACCAGTTTGTTGTGCTGCCATTCACGAACAGCATTCCAGAGCTTTGTTCCCAACACGATAACGCTCGCCCACATACCACAAGTGTAACCCAACATGCTGTACAGTGTATCGACATGTTGCATTGGCCTGCGCGATCACTAGATCCGCCTCCAATCGAACACGTACGGGACGTCGTTGGGCAACTCCAGCGTCAGACACAGGCAGCATTAACCGTCCCTGTACTGACCGACCAAGTTCAACAGGCATGGAACTTCATCTCACAAACTGACATCCGGCGCCTGTACTACAAAGCATGCACGTTTCCATGCTTGCATTCGACATTCTGGCGGTTACACAGCATATTAATGTACCAGAATTTCACATTTGCACTGGCTTTCGTCGCGCTTACATTAATTTGTGAACTTGCATCGTTAATCGCCTAAATATGTTACCTAAGCAAATATATTCCGTAAATACGTTACTGTATATTCATTATTTATTAATGCTGGAAACTTTTCCATCACTCTACCTTCACTTTCTTCTCTTGGTGCAAAATTAAAACACATTTTTTGAAACATTCCACATTCGTCGTGAAAATAAATCGTAGTATTATGTGTCAAAAAGATTAAATGGTGACGTTAATAAGAAGCATTTACTCACGTTGAAACTCGGGCGTTTATTAGTAAAATGGATGTAACCTTTCTCACATCTGCAAAAAATGTGATCAGGTATCATTCATCGTAACTGGCAACAAGATATAAAATTCAGTGAATAATTTACATGGACCAAACGCAGACAATATGTGAACGTAACTCTGGTGGGCGTCGGACTTCGGCAAGTGGCGGCTAGCGACCAGCTATTGGGCAGCGCGGTTGGCCTTCAAAATCGTCGCTCACTCTCCCGCGTTCGCCCGTCATATGAAAAGGGACAAAATGCAACTTTTGTAATGACATAATAAACATATGGTGTACCACAGAACACATTTTTTAAACCGCTGTTGTACGTGCATTGGACCAGTGATCAGAGACAAAGAGTGTCGCTAATAGTCTCGGGACACTACAAGTATTCAGAGAAGCTAAAGAAATAGGTATCCCAAAAATTGAAACCCCATAAATAGAAAATGTTAAGTTTGTGGGACGCAGAACTAAGATTCGTGGAGACAAACACTGCAGTCCGTAAAAAGGGAAGAGCCGTCAGTGGTACCAGCAATGGTAGATAAGAACGTTCGTGTGTCTCATCCCTACGCTTCCAACCCTTAAAATTGTTCACATGAATACATACATGTCCACAAACGTTTACCTGCGTGCAAATAAACAGTCCACTACCTCTGCAATGCGATGATACGCGGGAAAACATAGATACGCTTCCACGTGTTCTTCAGACGTGGTAATGTCTACTTACAGGTTTGACCCCAAATAGCTACTCGTCAGAGAAAAATAATCAAGTATCTATAGGGTGTATCCTCATCTATGATTTTCTTCTGCTCAGCATCTCCAGCGATTATAGTATTTGTCGCTAATGACACACACTGCCGGCCCTCTGTTGCCGATCGGTTCTAGGCGCTTCAGTCCGGAACAGCGCAGCTGCTACGGTCGCAGGTTCGAATCCTGCCTCGGGCATGGATGTGTGTGATGTCCTTAGGTTAGTTAGGTTTAAGTAGTTCTAAGTTCTAGGGGACTGATGACCATAGATGTTAAGTCCCATAGTGCTCAGAGCCATTTGAACCATTGGCTGACTGCGGGCAGTTTGGATGATAAGCTGCACCATTCCACGTTTTGCATGGTTTGTAGTAGTTAATATATAATTAATTGCTGTCAAGAGATAAGAATACTCAAGAAGTTGTACATGCATCCAGTGATATAGACTACATCACGTTGTGACTTTTCCACTTTTATCCTTCCTATTGTTCACCATGCCACAAATTCCAATGTATTACATAGCGGAGACATTGCGGCAGCTTCAGTAGTAGAAGTGAATGTTAACATAGAACACGTCGACTGCTAATGTCCTAATTATTACTCATTATTACTAAGTTTTTATGAAAGAGGCTGTCAAGTAAGTGTAAAGGGAACATTTTGTTCATGTACTAGGCGAAGGATCTTTTCAGCAACATCTTTAATTGCAATGTCGTTAACGGTAGTAGAACTTAGTGCTTTGGCTGGCAAGAGAACATCAGTGCTGTTTGACGTGAAAGTAGTACCATTCGTTGCAGGCTTGTAACAGTACGTACGTTGACACTGAACTCGAGTGTGCATTACTCGTGAGCCTTTAGCTTCAAGGGAAAAGATTTTTTTTCTGTATTAGTTTCATCAAGAAAGATGATGGATAATATTAGCCAGAGAGCTCTACACAATGCCTTCCACTCAGGTATCACCGTACTGTTGAGAAGGTCCTAACGAATGCCATACTAAAGCACCAACACTTCCCCGCCTTTTGGAAGACGGCCAAGGTCCTGATGTTCAGGAAGCCGGGGAAAGACCACAGCCTCCCACAAAATTACCGACCCATCACCCTTCTGAGCTCGCTCAGTAAGATTGTTGAGAAGGTGATTCTCAAACGCATCACTAGGCACTGCATAACAAATGACATCCTGAGACCGGAGCAATTCGGCTTCAGGAATCACCACTCCACAACACAACAACTCCTACGGGTCGTTGAACATATAACACATGGCTTCAACATAAACAAAGCTACAGGGGCAGTGTTCCTGGACATCTAAAAGGCTTTCGACCGTCTATGGCACAACGGCCTCATCCGCAAACTCAGCGACGCGGGATTCCCCGACGGGCTGCTGCGTCTAATACACTCATACCTCACAGACAGGAGTTTCAACACTGACGTGCAAGGAAAACAATCAACACGACACGGTATACACGCGGGAGTACCCCAGGGAAGCATCCTAGGGCCCCTACTGTTTAACCTCTACATAAACGATCTCCCAACCACACACAACACAATGATGGCAATCTACGCGGATGACACAGCCATCCTTGCGCAAGATTGGAAACCATCAAACATTACGTCACGCCTACAGACTGCACTCAGAGTGGCCGAGCCTTGGTTGGAGAAATGGCGTGTTAGAGTAAACGTCGACAAGTGCGAAGCCGTTCTGTTCACTAGAAGACCGAAGCAACTGCGCAAACGCCGTTACTGCAGACCAATAACTCTACATGCACGTCCAATACGTTTCCGCGAGAAAGTCAAATACCTCGGTGTCTGGCTGGACCGGAAATTACTCTGGGGGGACCACATACAACACATGACCAACCGAGCTAGCGCGAGGCTCAAACAGCTCTATCCTATGCTCAACAGGCGTAGCACACTGAACAGAAGGGTGTCGAGGTCCATGTACATGACACTTATCCGACCCCTGATGACGTACGCAGCTCCTGTCTGGGGATACGCTGCGCCTACACGCCTGCGCCGTCTGCAGCTCATACAAAACAAAGTACTCAAAATCATAAGCAATGCTCCACGATACACACGCATCGCGGACCTTCACCGGGAATACCGACTTCAGACTCTCACGGAGGTAATCCACAAACTCACCACAAGACTATACAGAAACTCCAGACATTCGCAGAACCCGTTTATTCTGAATCTGGGGAACTACGACCACAACCATAGACGCAAACATAAAAGACCAAAAGACATACTTGTAAGGACATAACATCTATGGCCAAGCATACGCAAACATAACGGCACAGGCGAGCCCCTGTTAATCAGACGCCATTACTGGATATCCAGCTGAAATACACTGCCGAATAACTGGCACCACACAGGGAAGCCGTACCGTACACTGCATGCAAGCAAGCGCCACACATCCCCCACACAGTGAGATGATCTATGGCCGATCTCCCACTACTGTATAACGATCTTGATTGTTCCAGGAATGTAGCAGCTGCAGCAACTGGGACACATCGCCATCGCTTGTCACGGTAATGGTGCATGATACCTATACTAACAAATCCAACCTTGCATGAGCTATCGCAGCTAGTAAGCCACTACTGCTCTTACTACCCATCCCACTGTCGCAGAGGTTTTTTTCCCACGGCACGAGCCATGGCACTTTTTTCCCTCTGCTCTTCAAATCGCTACCCTCACTCGCGTTTCGTCCACTATATATCACCTGATGGACCGTGTTAATGCGTAGCCTTACCCAGACGCACGGACAACATCACAGCCCAGCATCCTGTGATCCACTTACTAGACAACTAACATGTTTACGGAGGTGACAGTAGAACTTTTGGTTTGGTCACCACGTTGGTGCGGGCGTGGAGGGGCCCCATCTCTATTATACCATTCCCAGGTCGTGTGAGTTTACCTCGTTCCACTCCCAGAAATCTGTGACGGAATGTCCTAAAGAGATTATCACACATAAAATGATTTTTTCCAAAGGATAGGATTACATTGATTATCCTCTGTGGAAAACCCAGAGATAACCATTTTGCTTACTAGGAGAAAGGAAGTTACAGTGGTGCGCAGTGTGTAGAACAGCAAGATCTAGGTTTAGTGATCAATAGCACCCTATGCAATATTTCCAGACGAACTTTACGATTACTTGTCACCATCACTGGCAGCACCACCCTAAATATCACCCACACATTAATATACCTACCAGACCTGCTGTTGGAGAGCCTACCCTCTGAAAACCTGACTTATTTGAATAGCAATTTAGACTCGACACGGTTAGCCTACATAGATCAGATGTTAGCTACGCAAAATGTCCACATATCAATGGAGCAGCGTCAAGGAGCATGTAAGAAAGTATGGAACAGAATATCATCACCAACTTAAAACTGTGGCAGATGTTTGCGTGATTTTGCCCATAACAGTTGTTGCTTACAAGCAGCACAAGCAGAAAACTGCACAAATTCCATCTTTGTGAAAGTTCAACCTGCTGGTTTATACCAGTAATGACAGAAACAACGAGGAACGGTCTGACAAAGGACAGAATCAATAATGAACCATAAACACAGTGATACCATACTGCAGTGCTTGTGTTGTTCTGATTGCGATGCAAAGATCCTTATGCATGTCCAAAGTAACTTTGCATCGTAATCAGAATAACACAGGCGCTGCAGTATCGTGTTTATCTGCCGATACCGGCCGAGCGACCTGTACGGGAATACACGTAATGGACGTACGAGTACAGGTCGCAGACGCTTGGTTGACAACATATGGAAGTTTGGGCCTGGATGTGAGTCGTGCACGGATAGCCAAACTGTAAGGCAACCGTTCGCCATAAAAGGGAAATACAGGTTCGACTCTCGGCTTCAATCCATTCTACAGCTGATGGTTGTCCTCATTCGCAATTACGAATTCATTTAATGTAAAAACACAGTGTGTGCGCCAAGTGCTAGTTAAGCCGCAAAAGAAGTGTAAATAGGGTAAGGTTAGGTAGTGTGTAAGCTTAGGGACTGATGACCTTAGCAGTTAAGTCCCATAAGATTTCACAAACATTTGAACATTTTGATTTTTGACCAAGTATCACTGGAAGTGAAGTTAAGTGTAAATACTTGTAAATGAATCCGTGATACCATACAGCTTGTTTTCAACAGGAATCCAGAGAGCCAGATTTTTCTTAGGGGGCCAGGGGAGAGGGGGTGGGCGCAGGAATGTAACGAGATAGGTCATATAAGTGTTAGAGCTGGAGACAGAGCGCCAGGCTGCGATCATTGTCCGCCATCAGACGGCTGCCTGCTTGTTCAGCGACTTCAGCAAGTGAAAGACGCTTCCATGTCGTCAGACTTCCATGTGTCAATGGCCTGGGATGCTGATCCACGTTTAAGAAGTTCCTACAGCTTGACTGACTACCGCGTGACGACACTGGACCTCGGTCATCGGCCTGTGCTCGAGATATTCCCGCGTGACACACAAATTTGACCTCTTCTGCAAATTCAGCCATGAGCAGCTCTTGCCCAGGAGGTGGTAGTCGAACAGCTAGGCAGTAACTCGTAGCTATCACCTTCAAGGCGGAGCCGGAGATCGGCGCAAGGAGAGACGCCGTGACGGCGCATTTGCTGCGCTCGCCATCGACACTAACAGCATAAACGGTTAATGAATTTTATTTAACAGCAGTACAGGGTTTCTTGTTTACATGATCTGCCTTCTCTGCTGCACTTGTACCCATCTTTGGCAGAGAATCACCGCCCACACCTAACCAACCTAGACACCTAGTTGCACTGCTAAACTCCGAACTTACGAGAAAACTTCGTAAGATCATACACATTGTTGTAACGCGCGATGTACTGGGAGAATGACCTGTAGGGACAGGTCACTTGTAGGGTATCTGACGCGCTGGAAACGTATATGGTACTCAACAGGAATAGACAACTAGCAGACTTCATGTTCATGATTTCATGCAACTTTAATAAAGGACAGACTGAGATAAGGAAACAGTTGGAACAAGTCTAACAAACACGTTAATCTTTTCGCAGAGTCATTTTGTGGAGTTCTTCTAATAGGGAGTTCACTGGAATGTGAACTGCTAAATTGAACATAATTCCATAAAGATTTTTTGAGTGGTGTAAGACTGTTAATCACACATTTTGTGATTTCTATTGCTTTATGTACTACGTCTAGCCGTGCAGAACGTATTTTCCTTTTCTATGTCCTTCCACGATGCAGCTATAGATTATGGCAACTTTATTTATTACGGACCATTTACATTGTCGTCGCTGCTTTTTTCCCAACCAGACATGTAGAACTGTTAGAACAATAGCCTACCATACAAGATGAAAACCATGTTTAATGGTATAAGCCTCCCCCTTGAACTATGGTCCTCTCCGTTGATGGGGAGGCTTGCGTGCCTCGGCGATACAGATAGCCGTACCGTAGTTGCAACCACAACGGAGGGGTATCTGTTGAGACGCCAGACAAAAGTATGGTTCCTGAAGAGGAGCAGCAGCCTTTTCAGTAGTTACAGGGGCAACAGTCTGGTTGATTGAGTGATCTGGTTTTTGTAACACTAACCAAAACGGCCTTGCTGTGCCGGTACTGCGAACTGCTGAAATCAAGGGGAAACTACAGCCGTAATTTTTCCCGAGGGTATGCAGCTTTACTGTATGGTTAAATGATGATGGCGTCCTCTTGGGTAAAATATTCCGGAGGTAAAATAGTCCCCCATTCGGATCTCCGGGCGGGGACTACTCAGGAGGATGTCGTTATCAGGAGAAAGAAAACTGGCGTTCTACGTATCGGAGCGTGGAATGTCAGATCCCTTACTGGGACATGTAGGTTAGAAAATTTAAAAAGGGAAATGGATAGGTTAAAGTTAGATATAGTGGGAATTCGTGAAGTTCGGTGGCCGGATGAACAAGACTTCTGGTCAGGTGAATACAGGGTTACAAGTACAAAATCAAATAGGTGTAGTGCAGGAGTCGGTTTTATAATGAATAAAAAAATATGAGCGCGGGTAAGCTACTACAAACAGCATAGTGAACGCATTATTGTGGCCAAGATAGATATGAAGCCCACGCCTACCACAGTAGTACAAGTTTACATGCCAACTAGCTCCGCAGATGACGAAGAGATTGATGAAATGTATGATGAGATAAAAGAAATTATTCAGACAATGAAGGGAGACGAAAATTTAATAGTCATGGGTAACTGGAATTCGATAGCAGGAAAAGGAAGAGAAGGAAACGTAGTAGGTGAATAAGGAATGGGGGTAAGGAATGAAAGAGGAAGCCGCCTCGTAGAATTTTGCACAGAGCATAACTTAATCATAGCTAACACTTGGTTCAAGAATCATGAAAGAAGGTTGTATAAATGGAAGATGCACGGAGATAATGGAAGGTTTCTTATAGATTATATAATGTTAAGACAGAGATTTAGGAACCAGGATTAAAGGGGTCAGATGGGAACCCAGTTCTAAGCAAAGAGGGGAAAGCAGAAAGGTGGAAGGAGTACATAGAGGGTCTATACAAGCACGATATACTTGAGGAAAATATTATGGAAATGGAAGAGGATGTAGATGAAGATGAAATGGGAGATATGATACTGCGCGAAGAGTTTGAAAGAGCACTGAAAGACTTAAGTCGAAACAAGCCCCTGGAGAAAAGTTTAATATTTCACGGCTGCGAAGTACAAATACGAATTCTTTACAGGAGAATGGAAAAACTGGTAGAAGCCAACCTCGGGGTAGATCAGTTAGGATTCCGTAGAAATCTTGGAACACGTGAGGCAATACTGACCCTATGTCTTATCTTAGAAGACAGGTTAAGGAAAGGTAAACATACGGCTCTAGCATTTGTAGCTTTTCACAATGTTGACTGGAATACTCTCTTTCAAATTCTGAAGGTTGCAGGGGTCAAATACAGGTAGCGAAAGGCTATTAACAATTTGAACAGAAACCAGATGGCAGTTATAAGAGTCGAGGGGCATGAAAGGGAAGGAGTGGTTGGGAAGGGAGTGTGACAGGGTTGTAGCCTATCCCCCCTGTTGTTCAATCTGTATATTGAGCAAGCAGTAAAGGAAACAAAAGAAAAATTCGGAGTAGGCATTAAAATCCATGGAGAAGAAATAAAAACTTTGAGGTTCGCCGATGACATTGTAATTCTGTCAGAGACAGCAAAGGACTTGGAAGAGATGTTGAACGGAATGGACAGTGTCTTGAAAAGTAGATATAAGATGAACATCAACAAAAGCAAAACGAGGATAATGGAATGTAGTCGAATTAAATCGGGTGATGCTGAGGAAATTAGATTAGGAAATGAGACACTTAAAGTAGTAAAGGAGTTTTGCTATTTGGGGAGCAAAATAACTGATGATAGTGAAGTCGAGAGGATATAAAATGTAGACTGGCAATGGCAAGGAAAGCGTTTCTAAAGAATTTGTATGGAGTGTAGCCATGTATGGAAGTGAAACATGGACAATAAATAGTTTAGACAAGGAGAGAATACAAGCTTTCGAAATGTGGTGCTACAGAAGAATGCTGAAGATTAGATGGGTAGATCACATAACTAATGAGGAGGTACTGAATAGGATTGGGGAGAAGAGAAATTTGTGGTACAACTTGACTAGAAGAGGGATCGGTTGGTAGGACATGTTATGAGGCATCAGGGGATCATCAACTTAGTACTGGAGGGCAGCGTGGAGGGTAAAATAGTAGGGGAAGACCAAGAGATGAATACACTAAGCAGATTCAGAAGGATGTAGGTTGCAGTAGGTACTGGGAGATGAAGAAGCTTGCACAGGATAGAGTAGCACGGAGAACTGCTTCAAACCAGTCTCTGGTCTGAAGACCACAACAACAACAGTGGTATAAGCAGCAACCACTCAACGTTATTGTCAAAATGTCGTCAAACGTCAACCCTCCTGAACACAATTTGGATGTAACTGAGTACCATCTCATCTCTGATTGACCACCTTCTTCTAATCCATTTGTATTGATTTATTTGTGAGTGGACATTTAATACCTTCTGTGGGTACCTAATTACTGAATACTTGTACCTCCAGTCATCTTGCATCTCAAATGTAAACCAATGACATACGAGGTTGATCGTATTAACAACCTGTTGTCTATAAGTTATTTAAAATATTTGTATAAAAGCCCAAGATACGTGTTGGGAACGTAATGTGTGTGATGTAAACACTAGGGGGTTGTCTATTATACCTGAACTTGAGCAACCCAAGGAAATGTAGAAAGAGAAAAAATGTGAATAAGGCGTTTCTTTGCTGAGAATATTGGTTGAAAGGTATCTACAATATATATCGAGAGCTTCAGAGTAATCAAATTTTTAACATATCCGTGACTTCCTGTGGGCATCAGCGGAAGGATATAAATCAGTGAGAACAAGTTAATTGTTAAGCAGTGATTACAGAAACGTAAAAGGATGGTTAAAGCATAGTATTGCATCCACAACGAAGTCATTAGGGATGGATCAGAAACACTCACTGTATACGTATGGAGAAAGAAATCATCCGCGTCTTTTTTAAAGGATCAACACAGCATTCATCTTCAGTGAACCAGTGAATTTGCAGAAACGTAAATCTAGAGAGTTGGACCCTGTTCCTCCCTAATGCGAATGCAGTGCCATAACCACAACACAAACGTTCTCGGTGGGTCACTACATCAAAAGTACTAAATTATGAGAACGAAAATGGGATAAAAATGGTCATTATTCTTAATTAAACCGTCCCAGCACTTTCCGCAAGTGACTTAGAGAAATAACGAAAATCGTCAATCAGAATAGCTAGACAATCCCGAAAATGAGTGCGATATCTTAACTATTGTGCTACCTCGTTCGGCAGTAGAACTCAAGAAAATGGCAATAGGGTAAAATTTGTAAACGGAAACCAAGAACAGTCGTGGTCAAGTGCTGGACGCTAACAAGTCAGTGCAAAAAAGAAATCGTCTTCTAGGATAAATCACACAAAATACAATATATTCGCTCAAATTCCACTGTAAAGCAAAATAACAGTAACAGAAAATTTTAAACACTGACATAGACTATCACAGTAACTGTTACAGCAGGAAACTCTTAAAAATCCGTAGTCACTATTTTTTCTGTAAACAAACAGTTTGACTGTGCCGTACGATTCAGTGTTGCATGAAGTTTCCGTGTGCTAAAAAAATACAGTGACGGAAAAAGAAAATCGCAACACCTAGAAGGAGTTGTGCGACACAAACGAGAGTTGGTAGACCTGTTTCTACATGTAAAAAATGATGTCTATTCAAATTTCGCACCGGTTGCATAAGAGTGGCGCTACTAGCGCCGCTATGAGGATGAAAATCTGATTTGCTTTAAGGTCGTGAGCGTTAGCTACTTTTGATATTGGACGTGGTGAGTTGATGCTAGCCAAGAATGCCGTTAAGGCAACAAAGCCACCATTAACAGCACCTCACGAAGTTTGATGGAGGTCGTGCTACTAGTAGCTAGATGTTTCTTCTGCGATACTGCAGAAAGACTAGGCAGGAACGTAGCCACTGTACTCGATTGCTGGCAGCGGGCGCCACGGGAACATACTGTCGCAAGAAGACCGGGCTCCAGACGGAAACATGGCACTACCTAGAAGGAAGTGGCGTATGTGTCTAATGCATTGTACTGAATCTGCAGCCGGAATCTGAGCAGCAGTTCACGCTACACCGACATAATGAACTGTTACAAACCTGTTATTTCGAGGACGTCTCCGACCCAGACGCCCTAGAGCGTGCATTCCACTGAACACAAACCACTGACATTTGCGACTTCAGTCGAGTCAAGTGAGAGCTCACTGGAGAGCAAAGTGGAGGTATGTTTTGTTTTATATTGGAAACTGATTCTGCCTTGGTGCCAATGATGGCCGTGTGTTGGTCAGAAGGCGGGAAGTTGAGGGTCCCCAACCAATTTTTCTGCATGCTAGACACACTGGGAGTTGTCGTCTGGGTTGCGATTTCGTATGACAGCAGGTGCACTCTCGTATTTATGCCACACACTCTGACTGTAAATACAGTACTGGCCATTAAAATTGCTACACCACGAAGATGTGCTACAGACGTGAACGTTAACTGACAGGAAGAAGATGCTGTGATATGCAAATGATTAGCTTTTCCGAGCATTCACACAAGGTTGGCGCCGGTGGCGACGCCTACAACGTGCTGACATCAGGAACGTTTCCAACCGATTTCTCATACACAAACAGCAGCTGACCGGCGTTGCCTGGTGAGACGTTGTTATGATGCCTCGTGTAAGGAGGAGAAATGCGTACCATCACGTTTCCGACTTTGATAAAGGTCGGATTGTAGCCTATCGCGATTGCGGTTTATCGTATCGCGACATTTCTGCTAGCGTTGGTCGAGATCCAATGACTGTTAGCAGAATATGGAATCGGTGGGTTCAGGAGGGTAATACGGAACGCCGTGCTGGATCCCAGCGGCCTCGTATCACTAGCAGTTGAGATGACAGGCTTCTTATCCGCATGTCTGTAACGGATCGTGCAGCCACGTCACGATCCCTAAGTCAACAGATGGGGACGTTTGCAAGACAACAACCAGCTGCACGAATAGTTCGACGACGTTTGCAGCAGCATGGACTATGAGCTCGGAGACCATGGCTGCGGTTACCCTTGACGCTGCATCACAGACAGGAGCGCCTGCGATGGTGTACTCAACGACGAACCTGGGTCACGAAAGGCAAAATGTCATTTTTTCGGATGAATCCAGGTTCTGTTTACAGAATCGTGATGGTCGCATTCGTGTTTGGCGACATCGCGGTGAACGCACATTGGAAGCGTGTATTCGTCATCGCCATACTGACGTATCCCCCGGCGTGATATTATGGCGTGCCATTGGTTACACGTCTCGGTCACCTCTTGTTCGCATTGACGGCACTTTAAACATTTCAGATGTGTTACGACTCGTGGTTCTACCCTTCATTCGATCCCTGCGAAAATCTGCATTTCAGGAGGATAATGCACGACCGCATGTTACAGGTCCTGTACGGGCCTTTCTGCATACAGAAAATGTTCGACTGCTGCCCTGGCCAGCACATTCTCCAGATCTCTCACCAACTGATAACGTCTGGTCAATGGTGGCCGAGCAACTGGCTCGACACAATATGCCAGTCACTACTCTCGATGAACTGTGGTATCGTGTTGAAGCTGCATGGGCAATTGTACCTGTACACGCCATCCAAGCTCTGTTTGACTCAATGCCCAGGCGTATCAAGGCCGTTATTATGGCCAGAGGTGGTTGTTCTGGGTACTGATTTCTCAGGATCTATGCACCCAAACTGCGTGAAAATGTAATCACTTGTCAGTTCTAGTATAATATCTTTGTCCAATGAATACCCGTTTATCATCTGCATTACTTCTTGGTGTAGCAATTTTAATGGCCAGTAGTGTATGTACGTCAATCTGGTGATTCGACCTGTTGTGCTTACATTCGTGTACAGCGTTCCAAGAGGTGTTTTCCAACAGTATAACGCTCGCCCACATACCGCTGTTGTAACCCAACATGCTCTAGAGAGTGCCGGTATACTGCCTTAGCCGGCACGATCCCCAGATCCGTCTGCAATCGAGCACATATGGGACATCATCGGAGGTGGACAACTCCACCGTCATTCACAGCCAGCCTTAACAGTCCCTGCACTGACTAACGAAGTGCA
Source organism: Schistocerca nitens (assembly GCF_023898315.1). Classification (NCBI taxonomy): domain Eukaryota; kingdom Metazoa; phylum Arthropoda; class Insecta; order Orthoptera; family Acrididae; genus Schistocerca; species Schistocerca nitens. The sequence continues at coordinate 786,097,626 of NC_064616.1, forward strand.
GCAGTCGTGGAACTCCGTCGCACAAGCTGACATGCGGCAGCTGTACAACACAATGCATGCACGTCTGCATGCGTGCATTCAATACCCTGCCGGTTACACCGGTCATTAATGCATCACCATTTCACGTTTGCAGTGGCTTATCTTATATGATCTTGTAATGTTAATCACTTAAACATGTTACCTAGACAAATGTATTCCAAAAATGTCATTACGCTACATTAATTTTTTTGTGTTGCGACTTTTTTCTGTCAGTGTAACAGTAACTGAGAGTTTTCTATTAGACAGAGTTAGTTCTGTGAACAGACAACCTCATTTTAAAATGGGCATGCTACTAAGAGTTACAGATATTCATTAGTTGTGTATTTAAGTTCGATTAAATTCCAGAGTCTCTTTTACAATAAGCCCGCTGGTTCACGATCATGAACGCGAAATTCATTTGTACTGTTCGGTTAAATACGGTGAAGCTTGCGTACTTAGTGTCGTGCTCGTTGCCCAGAGAGTCGCTTTGCTGTTCACAGGTAGATGAAATGGCTGTAAGTGGCTCATTTGGCGCGGACAGCGGAACCTATTCAGCTGAAGAATAACTTCATCAGAGAAACCCCTGCTCCTCCTGTTGCCGCTTCGGAGTGACGTATCACTCTTCATTACGGAGTCAATTCGATTTCCTTTACTTTGTTGGAGGTACTTCCTGTGTTCTCGTTTTTGCTGCAGAATTTCTCTTTTCGCTCTTTAATAACTTCCTACACATTATTCACAGAGAGGTACACTAGCAATTCAGATTTTTCATTGCATTTAGTTACAAGTATTTCTTTTACTTTTCAGAATATTTCTGGGTATTATGTTAATGGGACCTAGGTTTGGCACCCTTCATTCCCACAGCTACTGACATCCGATAGATGCCTTTCAAAATAGTTGTTTACATTTGTGCGATCGCCGTTCTTTGATACTAAGTTAAGAAACATTTATGCTACCGGTCCGTCCGCGTCCATACGTATTATAGAATTCAGGCATCTTCCAGTAATTCTAGAAGCACCATAGTGGAATTTACTGACGAACGTGATATAAAAAAAATTGAACGTTCCTACTAAGAGTGCAAAACACAATCTAAATGTTGACCTGAAAATAATATTCACTTTGGTTTAGGCGAAAACTTGAGTCACTCAAAAAATATGGAATTTAACTGTATTTTATGAAAAAACGATGCACGGCGAGGTAAGGATTTCTTCAAAAATTTCGTAACTTGGAAGTATTTCGATCTCATTTCTGCTGCTCAGCGCTTTGTCTCCACATAGAGGGAAGACCTGACACGCCTAATGCGACTTTCCCCTTCACTCTTTCAAGGCAACGTCCTGCTTGAACATTTCCGCTGGAAATGTCTTACAAAAGCTGTAAGGCTTGAGTAGAGTGTGCAGATTAGTGTCTGGACGCTAAAGGCGCAACAGCCCACGGACGTCCGCTAGCGACACGAGGGGCCACTCCAGGGCCTCGTTGGTTCTCTACAATTTGCGCGCACGTGGGCGAGGCATCAAAACTTAAACCGGCGCAAAGTTCCGGAACATGGACCAGGAAGACCGTACTAAAGTAAACTTGGTGTGCAAGAGCACAACCACTGAACTATTGGTGCAGCGAACGATCGTCGCCGGTAGCAAGACAACCGCCCCGAAAATGACCGCCCTTGGACGTTGGCGCGCCAGGTACATATAGTGTGCGGCCGCGAGTTCGGCTACAGTCCACCACCAGCAATGGAGGGTGAAACTTCGACAATGCCAGCCACTCGTGCTGGCGAAACGTCAGAGAAATCATCAGACGAACTTCGGCCGGAAGAACCCGAGATAGAAGCGAGCAGGCAGTTTGTACACTCCCTTCCTTACTTAACTCTTATGCCCACTACACCACTAGTCCAGTCAAATTGCAGAAATACCTTGCAAAAGGTGGGGTAGAAGAGTTTATTTTTTCAACTCGTTCATATGGTTGGAAATATTAGAAAACCGAGTTTTGCCAACAAAATTTCGCTTGGGAAAACTTTCTGCAGTCAAAAAACTTGGAAAATTTCGGCCTTTTTTCCGTTTTTTCAAAATATCTCAGTTTTATTTGCTCCTATCGCTTTAACGTCTATTTTCTTTTTTAAAGAGCACAGACTTCTCTGCAAATTTGATTCTTGGCATTTTTTTCTACTCCCAATATCTAAGGCGCTACAGCGCCTCAAAAAATACCAATTTTTCAAATTTTGAGCATAGTGGCAAGATACCTTATTTTTGAACACTATTTTTTCATTTTCTGTTTGTGTAGTATAAATACATTATACATCATGTTATATGTTGGAATTTACCACCTCATTTTCAAGTATTCAATTTCTCTGTATGCAACATGAGAATTGCTGGGCACCCAACTATTGTCATTCTTACATCACTACCTGAAGTTCACTATGGGCCACCTCAAACCTGGTATTTGTAAAACTATAAATATAAAAATACATCATTAAGACACACACACACACACACACACACACAAAATAAATTGTCTCAGGAAACTGAACTATTATTAGCTGCAATAGGCAACCTAATTAGGTAGGTAATTATTCTTATGTATAAAAGCCACACAGCTGACATTAAAAATAAGTAGATTTATTACAATTAAAATGCATTGTCAGTTACTAAAAAATGTTGACAGTTCTGGGTGTGTAATACTTGTAATATCGCACATTAGCGCACTTGAGATAGATATGAGCATCACTTCCAACGTTTTGATGGGCCAGGTTCCTCAGTGTCACCAGAAATACCTTGAGTTACGGATTCAGAGTCTGTACCTAGAGTTGATCCCAGATTGACCTCTTCTTTAAACAGCGAGTCAGCCTCAGCAAGTTCGTTGATTTCGTCAGCGGTTTCCTCAACATCCTCCATAACATCTTCTTCACTGTCTTCATATAAAAATTTTGGCACGTTTTCACAGTTGACCCCAATACATTTCTTGCAAATTGAAGAACATTTCAAACCCGCTTTTCTGCAGGAGCACGCTCCGCCACAGTTCAGCTTGCATGAGCATGAAACAATGTGAAGAAGTGCTTCAGGTGCTGGATCTTGGCTCATTATAACGGGTATTGGACCGTAGTCACTGTGATTCCAGCCCCATTTCTCAGGAGGTTTCCAGTTTCCCATCCCACTTTGGACTTGTTGGTAAGTCCGCAACGAATGATGTTGTGTAGCATCGAGTGTAGGTGGCAACCGTGCAAGATTCAGTTTGCTTTTTGTGGCAGACTTGGGGAATAGCTGGTACCGCAAATGGTCTAGTGTGTGGGAACTGCTGACACCTCCACTATACAATGCGATAGTAACCTGTTTTGTTGCTGTTATTATTTCTTCACGGGTAGCATGTGGTTTATTGAACGTGCAAAGTGCTGAGGTTAGGTGTTCATTTTTCGCAACAATATTGTAGCACTTAATTTTTCCTTGACCAAAAAAAGCGGATGTTGTATCACATCCGCTAAAGGCGTGAGTGAGCAGAATATATTCGCTGTCAAACTTGTAAGATGCAGTGGAAAACCACTTGTCTTCTGCATTTCCTCTTCCTGGCTTTAAGAAAAATAAGTTTTCATTGCCTTGCCCCAAATCGGTCATGAGCACAAGCAGGTCAACATCTTCTCCTACAATGACAACACTTCCAAAATCTTTGGTTCTTGGAATGACAGATGTTACAATCATAACGTCAGCATCTTCTTGTGGCTGGTGCACTTCAACGCTACACTCCAGAAATTCCTTTTTAAGAAGTGTGATCAAACGTATCTTGTTTCGTTCGTTGTACAAGAACTTGTCCTGAGGGACTTGGTTCACCATCTCTGATTCAACCACAACGTCAACCGAAGAATGTTTTTCGGACCTACGAATCCTCTCAGCACTCTTTGTGCTACATTTGTCTCCCTCACATGGATATCCATCAAATACAATAGCAAATTGAGATCCAAATTGACGTTGCAGATAAGAAACATAGCTTTGGGATACAAACATTTCGAGTCCAAGTCACTTTGTGGATAAGGTACCCTCCATCAAAATTTCGTTTGGCATATGGCAGTCTTAACTGCTTGGTTAAAAAGTCATCAGAATTCCCTTTTGCACATAAGAAGCATTTCTCTTTGAACTTGAACTGACCTTTTTCCTGCGACCGACGTAGCACGCCTGTTGGTTCCTGAGGATGTCGAAGGCTAGCTGCTATCATTCTCTCATTAATGTACTTCTTGTAGCATGCTTCATGCACCATCACTTCACTGAGCGTTTTCGAAAAACGGGTGTGAGCAGACTCCCTGCGTTTAGCACTACAATCGATAAGTGTGCTCAGTCCTTTCTTTTTCACATTGCATCCACCACCCACCACAGTTTTTTCGCAAATGAAACACAAATTCATGTCAGACATACTCATTTTCAGCACCACAACATATACTGAATGGAAGCGACTCCAAACTGTAGGACCCTTATTGTTGTGTGCTAATAGCTGTCAGCGCGCTGTGACCAATCACTAGAGATAATCGCCTTCCGCCCGCCAAAGAATAAATACGCTTTTGTCCGCTAAAGAACAATTCCTACATACTTTTTCTTATAACTGATCATTAACGTCAATCAACTGTAGAAAATGTACGGCACCGGCATGCAATCGTATTACATATTGTAACACAAATAAACTTCACGCAATCCGACGTGAATGTGTTCGTAGTTACTGAATATGATGCTGTTTGCCCTGGCCCCGCAGCAGAGTAAGATGGTAAATTCCAATGAATAACATGATGAGTAAAATGTTTATACCACACAAATAGAAACTGAAGTAACAGTGTTCAAAAATTAGGTAATTTGCCACTTTACTCGAAATTTGAAAAATTGTAGCGCCTTAGATATTGGGAGTAGAAAAAAATGATAAAAATCAAATTTGTAGAGAATTTTGTGCTCTTTAAAAAAGAAAATAGACGTCAAAGCGACAGGAGCAAATGAAACTGAGATATTTTGAAAAAACTGAAGAAAGTCCGAAATTTTCGAAGTTTTTTGACTGCAGAAAGTTTTCCCAAGAGAAATTTTGTTGACAAAACTTGGTTTTCTAACCTCTCCAACAATATGAACGAGTTAAAAAAATAAAATCTTCTACCCCACCTTTTGCAAGGTACAGGCTTTTTTTCAAACAGTTTCACTGGACTACACGACGAAGTAGCGTAATCTTGCCTTTCTTCGATCTCATGAAAGCTTTAACGGCCAATACGTCACTCTGTGGCGTTTAATTACAACCAACCGTACCAAGAATGACGTGTTTTTATAAATCTTCAATGTGACATTACCTTGAAACGGCATGCTTTCATAACAACCAAGTTGTGATTCAAAATTACGGAATCCAATATTTTGTTTGCCAAACGAAAGTCGACAGCAGTTTCTGCGGTCTCCGATAAGTGCGTGTGAGGTCAAAATGACGTCACGTTTGCACGAGGCCTTGTGAACTGTAGGTTACCCCTCAGTCAATTGGCTACGCCATTTTGTTTTGGGTCCTCTAGCGGCGTGCTGCGGTACTGTGCCGCGGGGATTTCAGTGTGCACTACGCTTACAGAAACGTACCTACAAACAAACTAAAAGAAATCACGTTGCTTTATTTTTTAGTAACTGGTAATTAAAACTTCAAGACTTCTCAATGTGTGTTGGTTGACTTCTAGCGACGAACGCTCTCGGAATTTGTACAATAAACTACACAATGATGCACACCGCCGCTTTTAGTGTTGGCAACTGGAGTTGGGTGGGCATCTGCAGGACACTTTCGTGCTTAAGGATATAGGGTATTTTTCTGGCTCAATATTATGTAAAAATCTACACTTATTTCTTTCAGGCACTGTTTATAATGTATATGTTTTACAGATTTTTTGTTGATATCAGGTAATGCAGCACACTTTCTAAACAAATTAGAAGTATTTTCATTATTTTTGAACCTGCTAAGAGTTATTTTAAAAAGTTACAAACAAATTGATGCAATTTTTTTCCAAAATGCTTTCTCAAATTGAGGTACCATTTCATCCAATGTTGTACATTTGAAGGAGACCAAATTTTTACCAGATATGCATGACATGATGGCTGAGGTACTAGACCTGTTTGATTCCACCTATTATGTATATTACAAGGATAAAAATATATCGCATCTTACATTTTAATTTTTATAATTTTTTTTCCTAGAAAAATGTTATTTTTTCTATAATTTTGTTGATTCTGCAATAAAGCTTTGGTCTAATGCATAAGGATAGTCTGTTTCAAGTTACAGAAAAAAATAGAGCAATGCTTTATAAACTTTAGGAAAAACCTGAATTCTGAAAAATACAACTTGTGGAAAATTGGGAATGAAGATACGAGTGCCATTAAACTGGGCCTCAGAACGTTCCTGAAGCATAGTCTTCATCCTGCAGCATTTCTTCATCTTCAAGCTTCCTTTTGGCATTCCATTTAGTACTTCTTGCTTCTTTGGTAACTTGAAGAGCGAATCTTTCAGCTTCATGCACCCGTTGTCTGTCACACGCAAGCTATTGATCTTCCATATTAGAGCCACATTTTATGCCTAAATTTCTCAGGACTTCCAACCTTCCTATCACTCCATCACTGAAACATATCACTGCATCTAGTACACCAAATTTTAATGTATTTAGTCCTAAAAAAAACATTTTTGGGTAATGTTTCCCATATGCAATGGTTGAAACTTTCATTTGTATTCTGAGTGCGCCCATGAAGACAAATGGTTCAAATGGCTCTGAGCACTATGGGACTCAACATCTTAGGTCATAAGTCCCCTAGAACTTAGAACTACTTAAACCTAACTAACCTAAGGACTTCACACACACCCATGCCCGAGGCGGGATTCGAACCCGCGACCGTAGCAGTCCCGCGGCTCCGGACTGCAGCGCCAGAACCGCTAGACCACCGCGGCCGGCTCCATGAAGACATTTACTAAGCAAAACAGGGTCACTCAGGTTTCTAAAAATTAGTTTTGTTTCATTCATAACAGACTCAGGAAGAGAATACTCATGATGGCATATTTGACCACATTCTTTTGCTTTTTTGAAACCACACCAAGCATGATGGCTCATACAGCTTATCTCATTGCTGTAACATCATTCAGAGGTGCAGTTCGTCTAGTGGCCAATCCATAATAACTCTGAAGAAGGTCTATTTCAGTTTCTGTCAATATGCTTCGGCCAGACAGAGATTTTCCATCAGATATGCAACTTTCATTTCTCTTCGTAGCTTCCTCAATCTAGCACCCATCCTCTTTTACACATGTCCACAACACTCCAATTTTGTTACCAAGGTATCACCATAAATGTTGAACTCATTAGTTTTATTGAAAGCTTTATCCAACGTTATAAACGGGCACCGACCTCTGAAATATTTTTAGAGCTCCATCACATTCCATACCTCCACTGTAACCATTATAATTCTTAGAACACTGATGTTCAATATGTACTTCAGTGTTACCATGGTAGGTGTGGCAGCGCTTAGATAAGCAATCAACATCAACACCTTTTCCATTCTCTAGAGAAGTAGCACTTAAAACACCATTCAAGGAACGATGTCCTCTACGTTGCCATGTCCTATCAAGTGATACAGCAGTGCCCCTGGTTCCACTAATATTTATAGTTTCCTCTATTGCACGTTTCATAGATACTCTAGACACAACCGTCAAGGCACCTTAAAGTATTTTTATGTACTTGCTGAACCTACTGGGAGAAGGAGGAAGGTCCATCAAACCACAAAACGTTTGAGCAGCCATTTTTCCTTTTCCTACTGCACGCATTGCATACAGTAACTTCAAATTTACATCATATGAATTATTCACAATGTTCGAAGTCATTTTCGAAGTATATTTATTGCAGCATCTGCACGGAACAACTAATTTTGACGCTAAACCCTTCCTGCTACTTTGTTGTTCATTTATTTCCAGACAGCCTACACCATCACATTGTTTAACATTTCGCCACTTCCTTTACCAAAGAAGATAAGATGTCCACAGCAACAACTACAAATCTACTACAAACAGCATCATTGTTAACACAAAAATTTGAATCACCAGGTGGCGTGCCATGTGGGAGTTTCTTCAATGAAGAACTGATACATAGGTTACTTTAAACAATGTGGCTTGCTTTGTTTGTTAACTGGTTACCACGAAATTTCCTTTTATTGAATTTCTTGATGCGTGGCATAGTTCGTATTTATTGCACACTAGAGGATATGTACTTCCAGAAATATATGTAGCACTTGGGCAACAAACATTCAGTAACTCGAGGGCAAATTGCTTCAGCGAAAAAAAAGTAAATACTAGCGTAGATAATCATTTACAGACACTAGAAACCTGCACTGTTACCAACATATACCTTGTAACATACGTACAATCGCTGGAAACAGAAAGTTCACAGTTATTTTCGAAATAATACTGGTTTCTCTGACAGAAATAAAGAGGGAGTGGCAGCATACATGACTGTAACTTTAAAATTTTGTATATATAGGCCATTTTTCATTTGAAATCCTATAATTTCTATATCAATGTAATCAGGAAAGACTATAGAATTTAACAAATTCATTAAAAAATTTCGAGTTTTCCACCATTTATAAGCACCCTGTATCCTTAATAAAGGAGCCTGTGATGAAATGCGCTTCCTCTTCTATGGAACTTCTCCATTTCAATCCCATTTTGAAATGGTTCCAGACTGTCGAGCAATAATCAAGTATCAGCCGTACGAGTGTTTTCTAAGCTACCCCCTTTGTGGGTAAATGTGAGTCTAGCATGATTTCTCTGTAATTTAAACATGTGGCCATGTTAATATAGTGTAGTTTAAGAGACTATTTTAATTGGCAGTAAAAGGAACTGATTGCATAAAGTACTGTTCCTGCTTGTACGCCGAGGTGTTTGCGATCACGTTGGTACAAAAAAAAATGGTTCAAATGGCTCTGAGCACTATGGGACTCAACATCTTAGGTCATAAGTCCCCTAGAACTTAGAACTACTTAAACCTAACTAACCTAAGGACATCACACACACCCATGCCCGAGGCAGGATTCGAACCTGCGACCGTAGCAGTCCCACGGTTCCGGACTGCAGCGCCAGAATCGCTAGACCACCGCGGCCGGCCACGTTGGTACAGCAGAGTGACTTCTTGTCCCATAAATTAAAAACCACACAGGTTTGATCTTACTGGGGGCAACCAAACAAAGTGGCATATAAAGCAGATACCTTTCAGTTCAGCCCCACACGTAACATAATTGTTAACGATCACCTATGTATTGGTAAAGACATGTGTTTTCAGAGGCGAACTCCTACGAAGAAGGGAGGTCATTGCTTAACATTCCAACTTCAGTGCCATTTTTTTTTTCATTATGGGACTTAACATCTGTGGTCATCAGTCCCCTAGAACTTAGAACTACTTAAACCTAACTAACCTAAGGACATCACACACATCCATGCCCGAGGCAGGATTCGAACCTGCGACCGTAGCAGTCTCGCGGTTCCGGACTGAGCGCCTAGAACCGCTAGACCACCGCGGCCGGCCTTCAATGTCACTAGCTATGAGACATAGGCTCGTATTTGAGAACAGGAAATAGATTGACTTCTTCAGAAATATCATGTCTAAAGTAATTAGGTGCGACCATGGACTGGCTGGACTGGAATTTGAGATGCGCTCCTACACAGTGCGAGCTCAGTGCCCTAAGAGGAGACTCCACCTCAAAACTTAAATTTCTTTTCAGAATAATTTAATGAGTATTACACACCTTTGTAGGTTTACTCTTAGATGCCAACATATTTGGCAGTATTCGAATTGCAAGAACTAGGTGAAGTACCAGGAACTCACAGTGATAAGCCGGCCGAAGTGGCCGCGCGGTTCTGGCGCTGCAGTCTGGAACCGCGAGACCTCTACGGTCGCAGGTTCGAATCCTGCCTCGGGCATGGATGTTTGTGATGTCCTTAGGTTAGTTAGGTTTAACTAGTTCTAAGTTCTAGGGGACTAATGACCTCAGCAGTTGAGTCCCATAGTGCTCAGAGCCGGAGAGGTCACAGTGATAAAATTCACACCCCTCATAGTACGGATTTTGTGGTGAAGATAGTACCTGTCTATAACTTTTAGTATCTAAACAGAAGTTACTTTTGGGTCTTATAGAAGCTGTTTCTCAGTTCAGTATGGGATGTTTGAAGACTGTAGAGTGCAAGAGTCCCAGCACTCCTTTATCATCACACCAGAAGAAGATTTGCAGACCACAAGAAGCTGCCTGGAGAGGGAAAAATTCAAGAAAAAGGCTTCCGCGATTTTGAAATTACAATAAGAAGAAAACTTACAGGACCACGAAGGGAGAACGTATCGTGCTGGTGAATTTAAATGGGTGCGTCTTCTATCAAGTCATTTTCCGCTAAGTTTGTTTTTCTAAGTTCAATGCCAACTTTTTACGCTAAACACTAACTAATTTCAACGAAATTTTTGCAGGAAGTAGTCTTGAGGTATTTCCATACTTCTATGCATTAATGTTATCGAAAACATACTTTGTATGTTTTGTTACTACGTTTATGTACCGACAGTTAAAGAAAATCTAAGTCCGAAACTTGAAAAAGTACTGAAAATAAATTACTAACGTTTTTCATAAAATGAATGTATAGAACTGTTGAATTATGTCTTGTGAATTCACATAAAATTTGGAATTTGGAAATTGAGGAGTCAACAGCAAAAGTTGGTTTTCAAGAATATCGTTCAAAATCATATTAAAATTGAAAACTCAAAACTCGATAAAGTTCTGGACTTCAAAAGTTGGGTATTGTCACATCTTTACATGGTATACAGGATCTTAAAATTTGGTTGTATCTGGCAAAGTAGAAGAATATTAAATTCTCGGGTGGAGTCTCCACTTACGCACTGTGTCGTCACACTCTATGAATTTATTCGCCGCATCTTTCCCTCAGCCTGCTTTTTGAATGTTTATTAATCTTCATGCAGAAAAATGCTTGCATTAACATAAATGAGTATATTTCTCCTAGATATTAATTTAAGTAAATGGTGAATTGTCCAAATGTAAAACAGATAGTTCTTTAAGACGTTGGACCTACTAACCATGTATGCTCGAAATGTGTACTTGTCCAACAGTTAGATTTCTAGCCTCAACGGGTTCATCATTAGTTGGCAACGTTACCAGAGCATTATTGCACGAAAAAAGTTCAAATCATGATGAAAGTCGTTAAGTCGGATAAAATAAGCACAATTTCTAGCAAAATTCTTATAAAATATGCACGAACAATTTGCAGCAAAATTCTGGTCAGTTACCCTTCGTAGAAAGCAGACTGGCTGATTTTTTTCAGGGCTACAAATATTTTTTTTTCATTCGTAGAAAGTTGTTAGACAAAGACAGGAGGGACAGACTCGTTGAATTACGAACGTCACAAGAAATCACCCTAAAAGTGAGCTCTGTATCCGCAGTATATAATAACGTTGAACACTGAGTATTCTGATTAGAATGTTCACTCATATGTTTTCGTGCAATAGAGCATCACCATAAGCTGACCACAGAAACAAAATTATTCAGCCTATTGCCGAAACTAGTGACTTCCGTAAGCGATTGCAACTGATGTGAAACGAGATGGAGCTGGAGATCACTGCTCCGTTCGAGTAGACTATTTTTCAGTGTTCAAGAAAGTCGTATTACGCTGCACTCGTCTTTTTCGCTTTGTGTATATGTGATTTTAGACCGATGCGATGGAATGGCCAAAATAATAGTTTGTTTCCGGCAATCTATGATTATCCTGTGATGCAAAAGGCGGATTTCTCAAATATATTGCTGACTACTGTCCTACGGGCTTAGCAGAAGTTGGAGAAACACGGATCTTCAAGGAAACTGCGTCAGAACCAGAACCACGACGGACCAGAACATCTCGCTGTTGTCCTGGCTTGTGGCTAAAACCACTTCACTACGAGGCAGGAATTGCTGCAGGACGTCCGAAAGGAGCAGAGTTGCTCAAAAGAGAACTTCATTCACTCACTGCTCGCGACGTTACCTGATTACAGGAAGTAAAGATGCACCAACGGTAGAATTCAGAAGACTTAGCGTGTTATCTAGTCGAACAAATCATGTTTCTCTGTGTGATTAGCACCGTTTTAGATCTACATAGGTAGACTTCACGCTAGCTAGAGAACACCCTAATGTTCCCGTGATATTTTGATTCCACGAAAATGCGTCGTATAGTTGAAGTGAGAGAGAGACTTTAAGTCAGACTGGCTTGAGTGAGTCGATAGTGGGGCAACCATGTTTGCTGCTGCCCATCATCTCAGCGAGAACGTGTTACACACGTTGACAATTTCGTGACCACTGGGTTCAAAAGTAATGACCGTGCATGAGGAACATTCAGGAGTAATTAAGACATTCAGAGTGACCCGAAATGTTCCAGGATTTGAAGTCTCAGGGACGCCCAAGAATAATATTTCAAACTTCAGGGAGTGCAAGCGCTCAATAAACAACTTTTGTGAGGTGGTGCTGCAGAGGTTGGTAGATTTCAAGAATTTTGTGCAACACGCGTCACGTCGAATCTCAGTTGTTTCCAAGGCTTGTCATACACTAACATGACGAGAACGACAACGTTTTTATCTGAAACTTCTTGGCAGATTAAAACTGTGTGCTGGACCGAGACTCGAACTCGGGATGCAAGAGAGCTTCTGTGAAGTTTGGAAGGTAGGAGACGAGGTACTGGCGGAATTGAAGCTGTAAGGACGGGTCGTGAATCGTGCTTGGGTAGCTCAGATGGTAGAGCACTTGCCCGTGAAAGGCAATAGGTCCCGAGTCCGAGTCTCGATCCGGCACACAGTTTTAATCTGCTACTAAGTTTCGTATCAGCGTACATTCCGCTGCAGAGTGAAAATTTCATTCTGGGAACATTTTGATCTGCTGACACTATAAGATTACATCGAAGCATTATGTGGCTTGAATTCGATAAAAATAAAACAGTGTTATACGTACTACAATACTTAAAGCACTCAAAATAATTTTAGAACATTTCTGAGGGCGCCGGTGAATTAACGTGTCTATTTTTAGTGCCTTCATTATTTGCTGCAAGTGCTGAAAGTTTTACATTCATCAAAAATAAATTCCCTCACCCTTCTCGTTTCCAGACACGTAAGTGAAGCAAAAGGTTTTGCTTCTACGTCTTTATGCTTTTTAAAACAGCACGTTCTACTAGTATATAAATGTACAGGTTTTCACGAGACTTACAGCTTTCATAACTACATTGTGAACATTAATAAAACCGACGAACTGTAGCGACGGATTCCTAACAGGTAATGGAGGAAAAACGATCGTATGAACATGTGCCCGGATATGCATCGTTGCCACGACAGGTGGAGCTGATGACTGAAAGTTCCTCTGACGTGCCGTGTGCTCCCTGTGTGTGTTTTAGGCCGTGTGGTTGACGCAACGCAGCGTAGATAGCAGAATGGTGCAGTTTCATGTCGGGAACAAGCTGAGATGGTGTTTGTTTGCAGCCAAACAGATGGAAACGGTCGAGAGGCAGCACGGTTATACCAAAACAAGTACCTCACAGACACCAACCACATCACACAACGTTTCAAGCCTTTTTTGGCCGTTTGTGTGATCATGAGTCCTTTCAGACAGACTTATGTGCTGGGAGGCGGCGGAATGAGCGTACACCAGACTTGGAGAACGGGTTCTACAGGATATATAGAACCCGGTCATCCAGAACTGGTTTACGCATAGTCTGGTGTACGCACAGTATGGTCCAAGATGGGTCGGTTGAGCAGGGCCTGTACCGTCGCTTCTAAGATCACCTGACTTCACTCATCTGCATGTTTTTTATCTGAGATCATCTCAAAAGTGAAATGTCCAGCACTCTCGTTGATACTGTTGAAGAATGGAGCTGAGAATTGTACAGTTTTTTCAAGACTTACGATATGATCCGGGGTATACGAAACTAATTGGAAAGGTCCACCCAAATTCGAGAACAAGAGTTCAAATACCTCTTTTATTAGGTATGTTTGTACAGTAAATTATGACATGTAACGTGCTGGAGTAATATTGAATTTCTCGTGAAGCTACGCCATCAGTGAAATTGGCGTGCGATGAGATGGGAACTTAATTGAAAAGTTTTCGTTTGAAATACTGAATTCAGTGGTGGATCGTAGACACAAATCCGTAATTATTTCGCAAATGTTTCATTTGTTGACCCATATTTACGGCAACGTTTTTGGTTCTGTTATCGTTTATATTTACACCCGTCGGTTTTCGCTGTTATTTGTGATACACCCTGCATCGTGGATAGAAACAATAAAGAGCCAAACTGTTTTATAATACAAGGCAAGTGTTGCTTTGTTTTCGGTGTTTAGATTCAGATTCTACCCCATAATGGATAACGGATTGAAAGTGATGATTGTGTGGGTGTGGCTTGTATTCTAGATTAGAGTTTCCTTCTACTAGTATGGAAAGCTGCCCACCTACGTACGCTCCTGTACACTAGAACACTTAGTCTGCTTCCTAGACTACGGCACTTTAGAACTAGAGGAAGTTACGGAACTTCTGCCAGAGCCGGTTTACAATCTCGTGAAGATGTTTTGTGGGGGTCTCTCCCACGCAGTACGTTAGCCTGCATCGAAGAAGGCTTACAGCAATAATCCGTTAATCAAACATTTAAGCTTTCGTTAAAATGATATTTCTGAAAGACAAATAAACTGCTTTATGGGAATGATAGAGAAATAAAAAAGAAAAACCGGCGTAACTCAATTAAAGAAAAAGCAATTTTGCCGAGACTTGAGTTACCCCATCGGTGAAGTCCAAAATATCAAGTCCTTAAAAAGGCAGTCTGCTTGCGTCATCTGCAAACAGCAGACCGCTGCATGTTTGTGAGAAGTACGGCAGTTAATGCTGCGAGAGCGAGAGAAAACAGCTGCGATAAACAGCTTAGTCGAATGGTGTCGACACATTTACTGGACGAATCATGATGAAGGACCATTATCAAGTGGTGGTGGATGAAACTCAGAGCTAACAAACGTGCTTAAAAGTTCGTCTTTAGATTGTTCGAAAGTGGCAGTAATTTCGAAATACCTGTCGGCACAAAAGAGATACAAACAAACGTATGTCGATGATGGTTGTTTGCTATTAAGTACACACAGGAGTAAGTAAGAAGTCAACCGATCCCAGTTACTGTCGGCCCTTGTTGCAGCCACTGGAAGAGTGATAGCATCGAGTGATGTGACTGGAAAGCTTTTCGAAGAAATTTGTGGGAAGCGACTAGTTAAGTGTGTACTACTCACTCTCGTCAAACAGGGGGCATTTTCTGTGAGCGTGCGAAACTATACATTCGACTGTAGATCGTTATCTACAGTTATGAAACTCCATTTAGTCTGCAAAATGACAACCGTGTTTTGATGTTGCGAGAAGTTGGATACTGATCCGTAATCAAACTGTCGCTATTTCAGCCTGTGAAGACGGAAAACTATTTACCCGTCGGTACCCAGCTTTCTAGGAATAGTTTTCAGTGTGTACACTGCAAGGTTTACGTTTTAGTAGTATTAGTGTCATGATTTGCCTCTAGGGGCGATACTGGTAGGGCGAAGTAGGGTTGTAACCCAAGCATCAGTGCATTACATCTGCAGACAGTCAAGACGGGTCTGGACAGGGTGAGCAAGGATTTACTCATAAAAGTGTTTTATCAAAACAATAGAATATTGAAGAACGTGATTCGGAAGTTCGAATTAATTGACGATTTGGGATTGTTCCTGGGATAGGTCGAAGGCCAACTGCGCCACAAATTAACGAAGATATCCAGTTAACAAATGTTACCCACTCATTTGGAAATTAAAATGCGTTTCTTTCACTGGTTTATTCGTTATATATTTTCTGCTCGTCCTTACAAATGTTTCGACGAAGTTTCATTGTCCTACGATCACTCGTTTTTCATGGGGCCCTCTGAAGTATCGGAAGTTTAATTATAGCCACCCGTATTGTGTGCTGCATCCTTAATTGGTCGCATCGACGTTCTTATTTCTTCGCGTAGAACGTTAACTCTTCAGGTCTATAAAGACAACATACCTCATGTGCATATATGTCCTCACTTGACAATTTTATTCGATTACACAGCAATGTTCGACCTTTCACGTCCCGCCTTTTGGACGGATATTTTCAACAATTTAGCACGTGTTTGCCATGTTATTGGGAACAGTAGTGCTCCTTGCAGCCATCCTTCCCAGATGGTTGTACAGAATATGACTTCTTAAGATAAAGGTAAAGCAAAGTCTATGCCACAAGCCTGTGACCGGGCTATTAGCTCAACTACAGGCAGAGCACAGCCGTTCTTCCGGACGTGGAGAGACTGGAACGAGAAAAACATCCAGCCCCTACCTGTTGTTGAACTCTGGGCCTTCAGGGCACGGGGCTAGTGCTATACCCGCTAGACCACCACGGCCACGGAGTCTCAAGATAGTGACGTTTAGAACAGATAAAGCTTTCAAACGCAATCGTACTACGTTTCGTTGACTGTGCCATATTTTTATTAACGATAAGAACACTTAGTGTTATGTCTGACGGCGTATTTTGTACGAGAGCTTACTGAAATGTAGTACCTTCGAATTCTTTATGTGGAAACTTAATGATTTTAATATAAAGAAAACTTTGTTAACGTTCCACATCTTTATTCTTCATGCTTACATAGTTATTTCTTAACATAGTCACCCTGGCGACGAACACATTCCTTGATGAAGTGAAATAGAAATTGCGACGTCGGTCGCAATGGGGCATTGAAATGAATTCAATCGTGACAAGTGAAAAGTTGAACCGGACCGGATTCGAACCTGGATTTCCCACGTGACCGGTCGCTTTAACGTCTTCGGCTATACGAGCACACCTCCCGTCCAACCCCAATTTTTCGCACAGTACTTACTTAGCGCCACCCGCCCACCATACTCATTGCTCGCTACCTCAATCCGATTCCCGCAAGAGCTCGCAACAGAAAGTGCATCCACATGGAAATGATCTTAATGGCAGTCGAAGCGTATATTTTTCTATTTATATGTGCTGTCTGTTCTTTTGGATATATCCGGAAGAACAGACACAACATATAAAGAAAAAAGGAACACATTTCTCCCAAGGAGCGCCCAGTCTGTAATACCATCTCTGTTGAGTGTTTACCTTTGTTGACGGAGCCAGAACCTCAACTCTGGTTGCCCCTCCTTATCACTATCAAGGAGAAGTCCTCGAAGCTGTTCTTTAAGTTTTGAAACATATGAGAATCGGATGGGGCCAATCGGGACTGTATGGAGGGTGATCGATGACAGCGAACCCAAGGCGTCAGATTGATGCAGATGTGGCAGCACTCGTGTGTGGCCTGGCATTGTTGTGCTGAAGGAGAACGTGCTCCATGCGTGGATAAATTTTTCGAATTCGTGCTTTCAGTTTGCTGAGGGATTACAGCAGTTTGTTTCTCACGCACCGACATAGTTACGATGTTACACGCTACAATACGGAGCCCTCTACTGGCGGAAGGTGGCAAATTGCACCAGCGAAGCTGAAAAGTCGACCAAGTAATATGCATGTCATGTAATATCTCAACCAATATTGATAAGAGAATAAAAAATTGTAATATCTCAGCCAATATTGATAAGAGAATAAAAAATTTGGAGGCATTACTTTTCTGCACGCCGCCGTACTTTCCAAATATGTTTTAAGTTCGAACATAAATTCATTATCTGCAGCTAGGCTTTCAGCAGAGTTTTCCAAAGCGGTGATATCGATAAATTATAGTGGCATGACTTCGGTAAGCCGATAGCTACGTTGGCGAGCCATGCTCCTCGCCTGTCACTTAACACCTGCTCACAAGAAGACTTGTAGCAGTGAGTTTTAAACCACTCGCATCGCTTTTTTTTAAGACGATGGAGATTTCTTGAATTTATGGACTAGCAAAATTCCATCATGTCCACGTTGCATCCATCGAACCACTGGGAGAGAGGTGGTGACGTATTGTCTTATGAATTTAAAAGTTTGCAGATGTATTGTGCAGGCGAGAGAAGATATACATTATGCGGTAGCACGTCTGCATGGGATTCTAATAACAAGAGGATTTCGACGAAACCATAGCCAACATTTCTCATTTCAACGACATTTATGACGGTTCATCAGTTCAAGTGATCATTTCCTACCCTAAAAGCACCTGTCTAAGAGTCTCTACTTGCCTAATAAACTCTGTGTCCTATGAAATACCTTTAATTGAAGTACTGGCGCAAGGCAGTGGTTTGTACGTTGTATAAATAATAAAAAATGATCGTATGGCAGTGTTGGCCGGGAGGCCCCTTGCGGGGAAGTTCGGCCGCCGTATTGCAAGTCCTTTTTAATTGACGCCACTTCGGCGACTTGCAAGTCAATGATGATGTAGAACACACAACACCCAGTCATCACGAGGTAGAGAAAATCCCTGACCCCGCCGGGAATCGAACCCGGGACCCCGTGCGCAGGAAGCTAGAACGCTACCGCAAGACCACGAGCTGCGGACTGTAAATAATAAGTACAATTGTACGATTATCTATGTGTTTTTGATGTGGAACTTCGTACTAACAATTAATCTACTGTTCTATGACCCTCCTAAACTGTAAAAATCTGAGCTAGTTGATGGCAGCAACTTTTACCCACACATAACCCTCAGCTGTTGACTCTGGCAAGGAAAATGTTTCATATGAAACTCACGGTAAATCATTGATACGGTGGCCAGTAAGAAGCTCGGTTATGACTACGGATGGTTATTTGGAGGTTTAGGAACTAAACAGCGAGGTCATCATTCCCCTCTTCACGAGATTGTCCGTTTGGAGTTGGTGACATCAGCCCGCAATATGGTCGAATTCTGAGAGCTAAAATCGAGACGTTAAAAGCAACGTTGATGCCAACGAAGAAAATTTGTTGTACGTCCGATGGAAGTATCTGAGACTATGTAGAGAGGAGATGAGGGCTCCCGCGGCTCATCTGTGACGAAATGCATCTCAGCCTGGTCTGATCATTCGCTGACTCGACGCAGTACCAGCAGGAGCGACAATTTTAAAACTAGGTGAGGTAAATAATCAGGTCAATAGATGAGTGGGTACAGTTGAACGTCCCTCAGGGATCTGCATGCGACAAGAGGTGTTCCTCCTGTAAGCACCCCATACCCGACCCAATATATTCAAAGTGTTGAAGACGGGAAAAGAACCTACTCTTTAGGAAAAAGCTTAAAAATCTGTTCCACTGTTCTTCAACATCGGCAAATATCAGGGATAAAGAATCCTTAGGGTCTTACATTCATCGTAGGAGGGTGTGAAGAGGCACTACTATAAAAGTAAAGTAGTGTGTGACAGAGTAATACTAATCGCATCTAAAAGCAATTAAAAAACATCGTAAAAAAGGGATGTCGAGGGCGGAGGTAGGTTAGAGGGCCTTATGGCTCAGTATGTGGTGCGAGGCACCCCAATCCAAATGTCTCTGACACAGCCTCTAGAGCAGTTTGAAACGTTGTATCTTAGAACAAAAACTACCTTCTCGGAGGAAACGAAGAACCAGTTCAACAGTCCATTCGTCGTTCACCAACACTGGAGGCACACAATCCGATAGACCATGCAAGTGAAGAGACAGAAGGAAGGGACATTCCACCAGGATGTGAAGTAATGTCTGTAAGGCTCCGCAACCACAACGTATGGAGGTGACAGAGAACGGTGGATTCCTTCCGAGAGGAACGGAAGCAGGAACGCCATGCAGTCGTGGTCTTCGTAGTGCGGAGTAGATTATAGAAGCCAGTGGCCCACCAAATGTTGTTCCATCATTGACTGACTAGAGGCTTTATCTGCACACCAAAATCCGCACCTGGTATTGTTAAAGCGAACGTTGGGTGAGTAATCACTTCTATAGCTAAACGGTTGGCCAGTTCGTTTCCCTGGATAGACAAATGACTTGAACCCAGAGAGAGACAGCTGAGCAGATAGTACAACTAAAGTCAGAGAGAAGATTTTGAGTAGCAGATACCACAGCGTTAGAAGAGCAAGATTGATCATTAACCTGAAATATGGTCTTAGCAGATGTGCTTAATAAATGGCCGCGCTCTTCTAATGGCTATCAGTTCCTCCATAAAAACATTACTTGTCCCCAGCGACGAATGCTGTTCCTGGCCGGCGGGAAATATAAGAGAATATTCGCCGGCCGCTGTGGCCGAGTGGTTCTAGGCGCTTCAGTCCCGAACCGCGCTGCTGCTACGGTCGCTGGTTCGAATCCTGCCTCGGGCATGGATGTGTGGTGTCCTTAGGTTAGTTAGGTTTAAGTAGTTCTAAGTCTAGGGGACTGATGACCTCAGATATTAAGTCCCATAGTGCTTAGAGCCATTTTTTGAAGAGAATATTCCATTCGATCCATGGTTTCAAGTAATTTAAATAACGGTAGCCACACCACGGAGATGTACCAATCCAAAATTGCCGCTTAGCCTTGAACATTGCACCCGTAGTTCAGTCGCGCGGAGACTACGGCCCCGTGAATATGGAATGGAGTAGCGCAATCTGGGCCCAAAAAGTGCGGGCAAGGAAGTAGAGAGCGTTGAGCTTTCACATGCAGCTTGACTTGAGTTGACGAGTGTGAGGCAGCCATGTCAGCTTTTTATCAAATCAAATCAGCGTAACAACATCCAAGAGCTGGGTTTCCAAGTAGAATTCCGGATCGGGATTAATCGTGGTATACAGGAAAGCAAAATCCACTTTTCGTGTGAGCAAATTGGAAGCCATGGCAAATGTTCGAAGCAGAGGCCCTTCTGATGGCTCCTTGATGCTGGCATTCTTCCAGTGCTACAAATGGAGAGCTATAGCAAATGCGAAAGTCATCGACTAGCAGCGCATGGATATTCACTGTCAGACGGGCGTCATTAGCTCACTGGTAGCGATTAGAACGAGTGAAACACTCAGTACGGAACTCTGAGGGATAGAAACTATGGGGAGGATGAAACTGACGAAAGCACTATCATGGAGGATGAGTAACATTTGATAACGTCAAGCGGTGTGATATGTCTAACAAGAGTCAAAAAGTTTGCAATGAGATGTTAGCATTTACATAAAGCTGCCGGATTTCTGGTTCCAATCTACACAGGTAGTAGGTTGTAGATTGTCCATACCGGAAACCCTATTGATAGGAGGACAAAAGGCACTGTGACGAGAAACCAGCATAATCGTCAGGCTATCATCCTTTCAAGTACTTTTCAGAGCACGTTTATGAGGCTAATCTATCTGTAGCTGTCCACGGACATCGTACTTTGGCCTGGGTTAAGGATTTGGATGGTGACACTATCTCTCCATAGCAATACACTTTCTATCCAAATGGAGTTGGAGATTCTGAGAGTAAATTTAGTCTGAGTCGCATTCAGATATTGGCCCATGTGTCTATGAATCAAATTAGAACATGGGGTCATATCATGAGACGAGTCAAGAAGCTGAAGCAGCTGATTGTCAGTGAAAAGTTCATTATATAATACAGGGTTATGGGGAGTAACGCTTATGAGGATAACTTCTCCTTCGCTGTTCGGAAGGTAGCCATGTAAGAAGAGGACGCCGTCGCAAAATTGGTTGCGAGGTGTTCAGAAAGGATTGGTGCATCAGTAAAAATTTCTCCATGAAGAAGGAGACCTAAAACAATTGTTGATCTTGGTTCAAATGGCTCCGAGCACTATGGTACTCAACATCTGAGGTCATCAGTCCCCTAGAACTTAGAACTACTTAAACCTAACTAACCTAAGGACATCACACACATCTATGCCCGAGGCAGGATTCGAACCTGCGACCGTAGCGGTCGCGTGGTTCCAGATTGAAGCCCCTAGAACCGCTCGGCCACCGCGGCCGGCCAATTGTTCATCTTTGCTGGCCCAATGGACTACAGAGTTTGGCCCGTACATGGTATGAATAGACATAAGATCTCAAGGAGAAGACAAAGTGCACCCAGGGTTTTTTCTTACTATATTTAATTAGATAGTGAGCCTTTACAGGAACCCACTTTAAAGTGATGGCTGTCGCTTGAGACGTTTCAGGGCACTTCGATTGACCTGAGTAGCTACTGCAATGCCTTGGTCCATAAAGGTACTGGCCGCCGGTAGAGTTGGTCCTTAGAAAGAGGGATAGTAGTCCTAGCGACGCGGGTGATAGTGGTGGAGACGTCGCCAACAGCCTCGTCGATACAATCAGATGGGAAGGGGACGGAAATGACATAATAGATATACAACTGCCAGATGACCTTTCGAAGAACACAACGTATCAATTAGTACGTCGAGCGGTGAAAAATAAGTGAGAGGATCACCGAAAAGTGATTACTGTCTCAAAGATCATGGTATAGCGACCATTATCGTGTAACTACGAGATTGGGGGAATAGATCGTAAGATCAAGAGCCTAAAAGGTTCCATAGGTGGCACTAAACTGGGTAGGGGTACCGTAATTGAGAACACAAAGATCAAGATCGTAAAAAAGTTGGTCAATCGTAAAGCCCCTATCAGACAGCGTGGTACTCCCCATTGCATTGAAATCCCCGTCTAGGAGAAAGGGGAGAGAAGGAGTTGTCGCATTAAGGTATCCATGTCAATATACGTAAGTGCCCTACTCATGGTTAAACAAATATCGCAGATAGTAATCGCTGGGGGCGTTCGCACTCGCTTTGCCATCGTTTCCTATGTAGTATGCAGGGGAATCCACTCACTGACGACATTTGTGCGAACCAACATACAGACCACTTCAGAGGCTCTCTCTTCACCAGTAGAGTTCAGACAGAAGGCACGGTAATCTAGATGCATTGGAGAACAGTAATCAGGGAAATGCGTTTCTTGTAGAACAACGCAGTTCTCGGAACAGCACTTGTTGCACTTCTGTTAGGTGACAGTAATACTCGCGAAGTTCCATTGAATTACCACGTGAGGAGATCTGGCGCCTCCAGAGTCAACGGAGTAGCTTTTTCCTGATATTTATACTTTTCCTTCTTGACTTTATATTTTTTTTTCAATCTCCGACCGGTCGCGAATAAAAACTGCATTCAGAATCTGGCGAAGCACTTTGCAGATGTGTTGCATAGGCAGCGTCTCTAGTATGCCCGTCTATCACGTCCTGTTCCGAGCGCACAGCGAGCATGTAAGGAGGCCTACAACAATGATGTCTCCCTCCAACTGTGAAGTGCCTTCTGAGGGGTTTTGCCTGATTTCATGCAGACAACATAACGTAACTGTCAGGCGTTTCCTTCTTCATGTCAATTCCCAGCACACGGCAGGTGCAATGAAGACGCTCTTGCAGCGATTTCGTTAGGAAGTCTTTGATCACTCATCATACAGCCCGGACTTGGCTCCCTATGATTTTCATCTCTTCGCTCACACGAGGGCAGCGTTTTGGCACAGACAATGAGTGGCAGACTGGCGTAGGGGAAATCTCAGGTGGCTGCCTTCTATGGCGAGGCTATCGGAAAGTTGGTACCACGCTACGACAAATTCCTTAAGTGGGAGCGGCAACTGTGTAGAGACGTAGCTGGAAGGTCTAGCTAAATGTTACAAATAAAACATTTTTGATTTACGTTGTGGTTTCCATTTCGCGACCATTGAAGGTTGAAAAGAAAGTAAACCTCGTACTTTAGAGTGTAGAGACTCTTGTGAGGGCTTATCCACGGTGAGGACGAAACTGAAGAGGAGCGAGTAGCCCTGTGACCCGCAGTCTGTGGTTCCTTCAGCCACTGGATGGTGTTGGATCACTGATATGTAGATTTCGGACAGACGGTTCCCTAAATTGAGCCGACTCACTGGTATGAGCTACTTTTCAGGCCACGGACAGGGTCGATGTCCCCAAAGGTGTCGCTGCAGGAATAAGAAGAGGGGAGGACCAATCTTCACCATGGGATAACATACTTGTTGACTACTAGATGTCGACGGCGAGAGAATGGAGGAACGTACTCGAGGTATGCCGCTGCCTGGCAACGGAAATGGGAAAAACCTAATCCATTGGGACCGGATACAAGCGATCACACATTTTTCGAATTTCAAAGTGTGAGACAATCGGAGTCATTAAATTCCTAGGTTTTACATTCCGTAATTAAGTTAGCATACTTCGGGAATTAGGAGTGGGGTGAGGAATCGTCTCTGCTGTTGATGGCGGTTTTCGTGAAACAGACGGCCATAAATTGGGTTATTTGTCCGACGGGAGGGCATACACTTGAAACATTGGTCTTTAAAGAACCGCATCGAGGGTGGAAATTATCGCCTTCACAGCGCAATGGTATATCATTATTTTAACTTTCTCAGAAAGCGAATGCCCCTCAAAAGCGAGGATGAAAGCTCCGGTGTCAACCGTGTTGTCTCGTGTGCTTCGACATACATGACGCACGAAATTGGCCTATCACTTCATTGAGTTTGCACTTGTTTCCTCATCCGTCCGCAGCATTAAGTATCAGTGAAAAATGAAATCCTTTGCCATGTTCTGATTCTTATGGGGCGTTATAGTTACAGATATGTAACCATGTTTCTTGCAAGAGGTTGGCGCTCGGACAGAGTAGAAGCTGCTACTATAATTGCAACAGAACCACTGTGTAATATTTTAGATTTCCTCCGCGTGAATGATTAATGGTGTGCTTAAGCGTAGAAAGCCGAGTCATTGTTTCCATTTTATGGACAAAATTTCGACGATGGACCCAATCATCTTCAGGCGCTGTGAGTCTTGCTAGTTGGCGTCCAGAGAGTGAGTACACACTCCAGCAAGACTCGGACCTGAAGGAGATGGCTGGGTCGCTAGCCTAAATTCTGCGCATGAAATGGAAACAACTGGACTGTATGCCCGGAAGCACATCATTATCCAACCAATTTGTAGTTTATTGAGGGTAGAGATTTTTCCCTGTACATGTTAAATATTATAGGCTTAGTATTGAGAAAGGAACCTCCGTCGCAGGCCGGGCCGGCCGAGCGGTTCTAGGCGCTTCAGTCTGGAACCGCGCGACCGCTACGGTCGCAGGTTCGAATCCTGTCTCGAGAGTGGAAGTGTGTGATGTCCTTAGGTTAGTTACGTTTAAATAGTTCTAAGTTCTAGGGGACTGATGACCTCACTTTGTTTTCCTCAAATGGCGTTGCTAATGGAGGAAAATTCTCACGTTCATAGCTATCTGCATGGAAATTGTCAGGTCTGTCTGGAGAGGTTGCCAGAGCCTCCGGCCAACGGCTGATAACTTACATTTCTCACAGTGCGAAATATCCGCCGTAAAGGCGCCTCTTCCGATCCAAGTCTCTTCCTAACAAACCATAGCATTGGACCCCTGGACCTAATCCTCGGCTTGCACGAGGAGGTAACAGCTCGGGCATTACTTCGTAGTTGCTCCGCTACCACTGTGCGTGTATCTGACCCAACGCACTGACTGGCTACTATGCTGGGTATTGGGCGACTTTCCCTACACAACCCGCACTTCTGTAAAAAATTTAAAAAAGCTGGAGGTCAAACTCGGATGTGCAGATCAAACATGAATTAACCCAGAGGGTGGGATTATTGATAGTTGGGAGCGTTATGGGGCTCCTTAGGGACATGGTTGCCAAGAAGGGAAAGAAAACCAATGTGCACTCCGTGTGCATACCGGGTGGAGTTATTAAAGATGTGGAACGGCTGCTCCCGGATGCCATGAAGAGAACAGGGTCGAGTCAACTGCAGGTGGTTGCTCACGTCGGTACCAATGATGTCACTTTGGATCAGAAGAGATTCTTTCTGGTTTCGAGCGGATAGAAGAAGTGGTAAAGGCTACCAGTCTTGCTTGCAAGGTGAAAGCAGAGTTGACCATTTGCAGCATAGTCGACAGGACCGATTTCGGACCTCTGGTGCAGAGCCGAGTGGAGGGTCTGAATTTGAGGCTTAGACAGTTCTGCGACCGTGTAGGCTGCAAATTCCTCAACTTGCGACAAAGGGTGGTTGGGTTTCGGGTTCCGCTGAATAGTTCAGGTGTCCACTATACGTAAGAGGCGGCTACACGGGTAGCAGGGGCTGTGTGGCGTGGACTAGTCGGTTTGTTAGGTTAGATGGTCTCGGGAAAACACAAGAAGGTTCAAAATGGCTCTGAGAACTATGGGACTTAATATCTGGGTCAGCAGTCCCCTAGAACTTAGAACTACTTAAAACTAACTAACCTAAGGACATCACACACATCCATGCCCGAGGCAGGATTCAAACCTGCGACCGTAGCGGCCGCCAGTTCCAGACTGTAACGCCTAGAACCGCTCGGCCACGCCGGCCTGCAAACACAAGAAGGAATTCAGTCACAAATGGTGCAGGCCGAACACAGGAAGAACATAGATACTGGAACCATCGGTAAACAGTTGTAAATTGTCATAGCTGTGTTGGGAAAGTACCAGAGCTCCAAGCGCTAATAGAAAGCACTGATGCTCAAATCGTTATAGGCACTGAAAGGTAGCTAAAGCCGGAGATAAGCTCAGCCGAAATTTTTGCTAAGAACCTAACGGTGTTCCGAAAGGATAGGCTACACGCGGTTGCCGGTGGCGTGTTTGTTGCTGTTAGAAGTAGTTTATCTTGTAGCGAAATTGAAGTAGATAGCTCCTGTGAGTTAGTATGGGCAGAGGTCATTGTTGGCAACCGGAATTAAATAATAATTGGATCCTTTTACCGACCTCCCAATTCAGATGATACAGTTGCTGAAAGGTTCAAAGAAAACTTGAGTTTGATTTCAAACACGTACCCGACGCATACGATTATATTTGGTTTCAGAGAATGCATTTAACACAATTTCGGATGATGTTTTATGCGTACCTCTGGAATTAAACATGTATTTTCGCCAACATAATCGAGGGTAAATTAATTTCGAGCAGTTAGTTCATGAGCCCACGCGAATAGTAAACGGTTGTGAAAACACACTTGACCTTTTAGCAACAAATAATCCTGAGCATCAAAACAGATACAGGCATTAGTGAACACAGGGTTGTCGTAGCGAGACTGAATATTATAACCCACAAATCCTCCAGAAATAAACGAAAAGTATACCTATTCAGAAAAGCAGATAAAAATTCACTTTACGCCTTTCTGAGATAAATCTCCACTCCTTCTAAATTAATAATATAAGTGTAGACCAGATGTGACCTGAATTCAAAGAAATAATGTTAGCAGCAATTGAGAGATTTATACCAAATAAATTAACAAACGACTGAGCTGATTCTCCTTGGTACACTAAACGGGTCAGAACACTGTTGCAGAAACAACGAAACAAACATGCCAAATTTAAACAGACGCAAAATCCCCAAGATTGGCGATCTTTTACAGAACTCGAAATTTAGCGCGGACCTCAACGCGAGATGCTTATAACAGTTTCCACAACGAAGCTTTGTCTCGAAACCTGGCAGAAAAACCAAAGCGATTCTGGTCGTTTGTGAAGTATGTTAGCGGCAAGAAACAATCAATGCCTTCGCGATGGCAATGGAGATACTATCGAAGACAGTGTTGCCAAAGCAGAGTTACTAAACACAGCCTTCCGAAATGCCTTCACAAAAGAAGACGAAGTAAGTATTCCAGAATTCGAATCAAGAACAGCTGTCAAAATGAGTAACGTAGAAGTAATTATCCTCGGAGTAGTGAAGCAACTTAAATCACTTAATAAAAGCAAGTCTTCTGGTCAAGACTGTATACCAATTAGGTTCCTTTCAGAGTATGCTGATGCATTAGCTCCATGCTTGACAACCATATACAACCGTTCGCTCGACGAAAGATCCGTACCCAAAGACTGGAAAGTTGCACAGGTCACACCAATATTCAAGAAAGGTGGAAAGAGTAATCCACTTAATTACAGGCCCATATCATTAACGTCGATATGCAGCAGGATTCTGGAACATATATTGTGTTCAAACATTATGAATTACCTCCACGAAAACGGTCTATTGACACACAGTGAACATGGCTCTAGAAAACATCGTTCTTGTGAAACACAACTTGCTCTTTATTCGCATGAAGTATTGAGTACTATTAACAAGGGATTTCAGATCGATTCCGTATTTCTGGATTTCCAGAAGGCTTTTGACACAGTACCACACAAGCGGCTTCTAGTAAAATTGCGTGCTTATGGAATATCGTCTCAGTTATGAGACTGGATTCGTGATTTCCTGTCAGAGAGGTCACAGTTTCTAAAAATTGACGGAAAGTCATCGAGCAAAACAAAATTTATTTATGGCGTTCCCCACGGCAATGTTATAGGTCCTCTTCTGTTCCTTATCTATATAAACGATTTGGGAGACAATTTGAGCAGCTCTCTTAGGTTGTTTTCAGGTGACGCTGTGGTTTATCGACTAATGAAGTCATCAGAAGATCAAAACAAATTGGAAAACGACTTAGAAAAGATATCTGAATGAAGTGAAAGACGGCAGTTGACCCTAAATAACGAAAAGTGTAAGGTCATCCACATGAGTGATAAAAGGAATTCGATAAATTTCGGTTACGCGATAAATCAGTCAAATCTAAAGTCCGTAAATTCAACTAAATACCTAGGAGTTACAATTATGAAGAACTTAAATTGAAAAGAACACATTTTGTGGGGAAGGCCAACCAAAGGCTGCTTTTTATTGTCAGGACACTTAGAAAATTTTACAGATCTATTAAGGAGACTGCTTACACTACACTTGTCCGTTCTCATTTAGAATACTGCTGCGCGGTATGGGATCCTTCCCAGATAGAACTGACGGAGTACAACGAAAAAGTTCAAAGAGGGCAGCACGTTTTGTATTATCACGAAATATGGGAGAGAGTGTAATTGAAATGATACATGATTTGGGCAGGAGATCATTAAATGAAAGGCGTTTTTCGTTGCGACGGAATCTTCTCACGAAATTTCAGTCACCAACTTTATCCTCCGAATGCGAAAATATTTTGTTGACACCGACCTACATAGGGAGAAACGATCACCACGATAAAGTAAAAGAAATCAGAGCCTTAAATGTGATTTGCAGAGTATCCATGTAGATGTAGATGTAT
The DNA here is from genome assembly GCF_023898315.1 of Schistocerca nitens. Taxonomy (NCBI): domain Eukaryota; kingdom Metazoa; phylum Arthropoda; class Insecta; order Orthoptera; family Acrididae; genus Schistocerca; species Schistocerca nitens. The sequence goes on from NC_064616.1 coordinate 786,126,611, forward strand.
TGTAAAAAAGGTTTAAAAATGGGAAAAGCCGTAATCTATGTCCCACATACAAGCCAGTTTGACAAGAAGGAATATGTCCTACTCCTAAGTCTGAAAAAATATTAAGTCAGAGAGGAAGACTGAACCGCAGGAAGGAAAGACGTACTACAATGCTCACTCTTATTCCAGAAGACCACTCTTGTTCCTTATACACGGCATCTCTCCTAATAGTCGTCGGGCGCATTTTCCCTTGTGTTTCTGAAGACATTTTGTTTCTGCATTGTGTAGATGGAGTTAGCCCAAACAAATACTGCACCCAGTGTCGACAGAAAACGTCGGTTTGTTTCACGTTGCAAGCAACATTATTTTAAAATAAGAATTTTATGTGCATATTCGATAGAGAGATCCGAATATTAGTCTAGTAAACAGGAAGAATAACCAGTACTCCAGCAGCGCCTGAGCAACACTGCTGAAAGGCGGTAGCAGTCAGCGCGGGTCAGTCCGATGCTGTCGCATGCTGGGGTGCTTCATGTTATATTGTACCTGTTAATACATGTTGATAAAACGAACATCGCACTAGACAATTTTTGGACCACTCTATAGAATGAGGATAGAAATTCTTAAAAAAAGTGTTTTTAACGGAAACAGGCCGATTTCTTCCATCGATACAGGTTGTCGCGTGGAAGATGTAATGAGCAACATTTGTTTCGACTGACTCCAGCTACAGATTTCAAAAACGAAACTGCAAATTTCTGCCGAAACACAAGAGAAAATATGCCTGAGGACACTTAAGAGGGGCGCACTGTATATGTGAATGAACTCCCATGAAATATTCAACGAGCAGAATTGGTACGTTTTGTGGACGATACTAGTGTTGCAATGATAGGACGGTAAATGATATTTTCCTAAAAATTATAAAATGGTACTCAGAAAATGGACTCTCCTTAAATTTTGAAAAAAAAAACGCTCTATATTCAGTTCTTGGCTTCAAATGGCTCTGAGCACTAAGGGACTTAATATCTGTGGTCATCAGTCCCCTAGAACTTAGAACTACTTAAACCTAACTAACCTAAGGACATCACACACATCCATGCCCGAGGCAGGATTCGAACCGGCGACCGTAGCAGCAGCGCGGTTCGGACTGATGCGCCTAGAACCGCTCGGCCACCGTGGCCGGCTTATGAAACGACAGGCCAACCGTAGCGGTCACGCGGTTCCAAACTGAAGCGCCTAGAACCGCATGGCCACACCGGAGAGCTATATTCAGTTCTATACAACAACTAGTAACAGTAATACCAACAACTTATGTAGCACATGAACAGGAGTCAATAAATAGGGTAGAACGCTCTAAATATTTGGAGACACAAACTGACGACAATGTCAGCTGGCAGAAGCATGTTACCAAGCTTCTGAAGCAATTAAGTTTAGCTACTTTTCCTCTTCACATATTTGTTGGTCACGGAAACAAACGAATCAGTCTACTGACATATTCTACATATTTGCACTCATCAATGTCTTCTGGAATAATCTGGAATGACTCTTGACTTAGGAGGAGAGTAGTGATAGAACGAAAGCGAGAGCCGGCCGGAGTGGCCGAGCGGTTCTAGGCGCTACAGTCTGGAACCGCGTGACCGCTACGGTCACAGGTTCGAATGCTGCCTCGGGTATGGATGTGTGTGATGTCCTTAGGTTTAGTTAGGTTTAAGTAGTTCTAAGTTTTATGGGACTGATGACATCAGAAGTTAAGTCCCATAGTGCTCAGAGCCATTTGAACCATTTGAACGAAAGCGAGAAGTAATATGTAGTGTTTACCCGCTGGCGTCATTTAGGTCCCACTACAAGAAGTTAGAGATTTTAACTGCATCGTCACAGTACTAATTGTGATGAGTCACAAATGATCCATCACAATTTGAGAGCCGGCCGCGGTGGTCTCGCGGTTCTAGGCGCGCAGTCCGGAACCGTGCGACTGCTACGGTCGCAGGTTCGAATCCTGCCTCGGGCATGGATGTGTGTGATGTCCTTAGGTTAGTTAGGTTTAAGTAGTTCTAAGTTCTAGGGGACTTATGCCCACAGCAGTTGAGTCCCATAGTGCTCAGAGCCATTTTTTGAACAATTTGAGAGGAATAGTGATGTCCATACCTACAACACTAGAGGAAAAAGTGACTTTATTACCCGTTATTGAAGTTCTCAGTGGCTCAGGCTCAGAAAGGAATTCAGTATGCAGCTATAGAAATTTTTATTTAGAAACTGGTAGACTGCTGAAAAATATAATAATAATAATAAGAAAGTTTTTAAGCTTAGTTGCATTAGTAAGATGAAAAGAGGTGTTCATTAACATTAACACAAATAATGTAAACATATCCTGTTAACTAACTCGTCCCAGTGGTTGGGAAAGGAGTGAGACAGGGTTGTAGCCTCTCCCCGATGTTATTCAATCTGTATATTGAGCAAGCAGTAAAGGAAACAAAAGAAAAATTCGGAGTAGGTATTAAAATTCATGGAGAAGAAGTAAAAACTTTGAGGTTCGCCGATGACATTGTAATTCTGTCAGAGACAGCAAAGGACTTGGAAGAGCAGTTGAACGGAATGGACAGTGTCTTGATAGGAGGATATAAGATGAACATCAACAAAAGCAAAACGAGGATAATGGAATGTAGTCAGATTAAATCGGGTGATGCTGAGGGGATTAGATTAGGAAATGAGACACTTAAAGTAGTAAAGGAGTTTTGCTATCTCGGGAGAAAAATAACTGATGATGGTCGAAGTAGAGAGGATATAAAATGTAGACTGGCAATGGCAAGGAAATCGTTTCTGAAGAAGAGAAATTTGTTAACATCGAGTATAGATTTAAGTGTCAGGAAGTCGTTTCTGAAAGAATTTGTATGGAGTGTAGCCATGTATCGAAGTGAAACATGGACGATAACCAGTTTGGACAAGAAGAGAATAGAAGCTGTCGAAATGTGGTGCTGCAGAAGAATGCTGAAGGTAAGGTGGGTAGATCACGTAACTAATGAGGAGGTATTGAATAGGTTTGGGGAGAAGAGAAGTTTGTGGCACAACTTGACTAGAAGAAGGGATCGGTTGGTAGGACATGTTTTGAGGCATCAAGGGATCACTAATTTAGCATTGGAGGGCAGCGTGGAGGGTAAAAATCGTAGAGGGAGACCAAGAGATGAATACACTAAGCAGATTCAGAAGGATGTAGGTTGCAGTAGGTACTGGGAGATGAAGAAGCTTGCACGGGATAGAGTAGCATGGAGAGCTGCATCAAACCAGTCTCAGGACTGAAGACTACAACAACAACAACAACAACTCGTCCCACATTATGCTGATAAAAAATCATTCAAATGGTATATGGCACATGTAACTAACTAACTAACAGAATGCAGAGTCTTGTGGCAGTAACATTTAGTAAAATGTTCTCGGGCTTACAGGTGGTTAAAGTGCCACGAGCCAGAGTAACTGCAATGCCTCGGGATACCATGCTCGTCATTCAGAGACTTAAAAAAAGATAATAGCCTCTAGGCTATCGATTTCATTCCACATTTGTCTCCATAATTTCACTGCCATTAAGTCTGATGACATCTCATAAGTTACACGTTGTATGCACTGATATGGCCAGGACAATATCTGATGGCATCTCAGTCACGTGCAACTCTTGCCGAGTTCATACGCCGAGGCAGCAGAGATTCTCTCTCTTAAATATGGTCATTCTTTCTAAATATGTTTTTCATAAATGCATTTATGTGGTACCTAAAGATATTGGACTCGGAGTTTAAAATATTTGTTTACTGATGTTAATGCGCTTTGGCTAGATGGGAAGAAGTAAAGCGTACTGAAGTAGCTGATAGCTAAAGATGCCAGCAACGAGGCTAAGGAAATGACGACATTTTTATTTTAACACGTTCGAAACATATTTTCTTACGTTCCCCTCGTTTTTAATCTAACAGCTTCATCAGCTCTAACGTACGGGTGTCACGAGATTTCGATCGATGTACACACTGATTTGATCGTCTCTTGAATAAGATATGCAGTTATGATCCTCTCAAACATATCGTTGTGCTCTTTCGTTCGTTTGCAGAGTTATCTCGCTGATACTCAGTATTGTACTGAACTTTCTTGATTCTACATCCAATGATTATAAACCAAATTTCAGTAAACGTGTAGTTCTTACAAAATCATAGTGTTGAGATTACATTAGATGACTAAATGTACTATCCGTTCCCTTAGGTCCACAGTCAGGAGATCTTCCAGGATTTAGGACATGTCCACAAAACAAGAATACACGATTAATATTTACAAAGAAAACAAAAAGCTATGCTAATGCACCTTCCACAGATCGCAGATGAAATGATCATCATAGATTTGAAATAAGTCAAAAAATCTTAAACATATTTTCATTTAAAGTATGTTATCAAACTTGTCACAAAACAAGCGAATGTTCCGTACAGTGAGATGCATACGACAATTCTTCGTCTATTGCAGCCATGCAGCATCAAATAGAAAAAATCATTTTATAGCACTTATTTACAATGGTCGCATTTATGCACTGACTTTGTACAGGAGTCAGATTGCACGTAATACTTGCATTATTTGATATTATTAATAACATATACACATTAGTCGGCTCTGCTAAGAAAATCATCAGTGGAGTAGAAGGAGTCGGCACAAATAAATCCTTTAGGCACCTCTTAAACTGAACTTTATTGGTAGTTAAACTTTTTATGGCTACTAGAAAGTGTGTTTTCCTGAGTAATGGACACATTTCTGGACCAAAGTAAATGAATGTAAATATTTTTGAGGATTATTCTCATTTCTAGTATTGATTCCATGAACTTAGCTGCTGGTTTGAAAACGAGACAAATTTCACCAAGGAACAGAATTACTAGTAAGTAATACTTGGGTTTTCTAGTTTCCTAAACAGACTTCTGCAGGACGCTCTAGGGCTCACACCGCAAACAACTTTTATTACACATTCTTGGGTTCGGAACACGTTAGCTTGGCTTGACGAGTTAGCCCAAAAATAATCACATTGTACAGTGAGTGTCTCGCGAATTCCTAATGTGCTGAGTTATTTTCGTGACTAAAGGTGAAACTTACGTATCCCTTGTGGACAAAGTGAAAGCAGATATTTTCTGCCTACATTCGTTTAAAAAGCAGAAGGTTGTTGAGAGACACTTGACGAAGAGCGCCTGTCACAAAGTATACTGCAGCCCGCATGACATATAAGCGAGTTTGACAGCGTGATACAAGGTGCTGACGGCTATACAAGTCCCCTGCTCTGGAAAAGAAAATCTCTAAACGAAACGAGTAGCTATTTAACTGGGTCTGTTATTTTATTTGGCATAAATTGTAAGCTATTTATGAAGCAAGGGAATTAATTCATTTTATGCGAAAAGGGTCCTTACTGAGTACACATAACTGTAATTAATCCTAATCAGAGACGTAATATCATCCATCGGATTTTAAAGGTGAAACACGACCCGTTATATTAAGTATTATTACATACGTAGAGTAACGATGGTAGGGCTGTTTTCAGAAGGTAATCTTATAATACCACCGAAATATCTAACAAATACCACCATCATGTACACCGTACTTCTCTGTCTGCCCAGTCGTTCCCGTAAATTACAGACCAATTTACAAGATTAGGAATGTTCACCATCACGATGCGTTGTAAGAATTCACTACAGCAATGAAGTAATGTTGTTACCGTATGAGTCATTGAAAGATTGTCAGGTCTGAAAGTCGATAGAAGCTTGTAAGCCATAGGATAGTTACTCATTTACTTAATCATTAAATTGTGTGTAGAATCATTGCACTCTAGTGTTAATTAGCGTACCACGTATGTTCTTATACACACTTGATTTTAGCTCTACTGTATCCTTAACAGAACTGTGGTAGGTAAAAGGTTAGTGAGTACACAGAAAAAGGAAAACATTAATTATCCCACATGAAGTTACTATTTAGTTTCGAAAGCGAGGTATTGTTAGTGGAGGAAGAACTAAATTAGTTCCATAAACGTATTTAGGAAGGCTATTTCATCTTAGAGTTTCGGTGATTTCTGAAATGTCCCATCTTATCAAACAACTTACTTAATATTGACTGAATATTCTATCAGTAATTTTCAGTACATCAAGAAAGTGTTTCCTATTTAATACCATTTATTCAGTTTCTCTGTGAATTTTCAAAATACACGCCCATCAAAAAAAGTTTTGCATCAGCCCGGTTCCCAGAACTCCCTAAGATAGACGTTGAGTGTGGATGTTGTATCACAGACACAGTTCCTTTGACTCTTCAGAGGTGTCACTAAACCCGCCCAAAGATGTAAACAACCATGCATGAGCAGCGCCTATTAGACGGAGGGGACCAGACAGCCGATAAATTCCAGTCATTCCACCAGGAAGGAAGTACGCGGCTCGTGTAGTCTGTAGTTCAACCATGCCTAAACGGTCAATACCGCGGTTCGGTCATGTCCGCATTGTTACTTTGTGTCAGGAAGGGCTCTCAACAAGGGCAGTGGCCAGGCGTCTCGGAGTGAACCAAAGCGATGTTGTTCGCACATGGAGGAGATACAGAGAAGCAGGAACTGTCGATGACATGCCTCCCTCAGGGCGCCCAAGGGCTACTAATACAGTGGATTATACAGTGGATTATGCAGTGGATTATGGCTCGGAGGAACCTTGACAGCAACGCCACCATGTTGAATAATGCTTTCGTGCAGCCACAGGACGTCGTGTTACGACTCATACTGTGAAAAATAGGCTGCATGATACCCAACTTCACTCCTGACGTCCATGACGAGGTCCATCTTTGCAACCACGACACCATGCAGTGCTGTGCAGATGGGCCCAACAACATGGCGAATGGACCACTCAGGATTGGCATTACGTTCTCTTCACCGATGAGTGTCGCATATGCCTTCAACCAGACAATCGTTGCAGACCTATTTGGAGGCAACCCGGTCAGACTGAACGCCTTAGACACACTGTCCAGCGAGTACAGCAAGGTGAAGGATCCCTGCTGTTTTGGGACGGCATTATGTGGGACCGACGTACGCGCTGGTGGTCATGGAAGGCGCCGTAACGGCTGTACGATACGTGAATGCCATCCTCCGACCGATAGTGCAACCATATCAGCAGCATATTGGCGAGGCATTCGTCTTCATGGACGAAAATTCGCGTCCCCATTGTGCACATCTTGTGAATAACTTCCATCAGGATAACGACATCGCCAGACTAGAGTGGCCAGCTTGCTCTCCGGACATGAACCTTATCGAACATCCCTGGGATAGATTGAAAAGGTCTGTTTATGGGCGACGTGATCCACCAACCACTCTGAGGGATCTACGCCGAATCGCTCTTGAGGAGTGGGACAATGTGGACCAACAGTGCCTCGATGAACTTGTGCATAGTATGCCACGACGAATACAGGCATGCATCAGTGCAAGAGAACGTGCTACTGGGTATTAGAAGTACCAATGTGTACAGCAATCTGGACCTCTGAAGGTCTCGCTTTATGGTGGTACAACATGCAATGTGTGATTTTCATGAGCAATAAATGATGTTTATGTTGATCTCTATTCCAATTTTCTGTACAGGTTCCGGTACTCTCGGAACTGAGGTGATGCAAAACTTTTTTTGATGTGTGTATAAACAGCTGTTATTGAAAATTTTATTCATTCATGTAGAACCTCGGTTACCCAGACCTTTATATATCCTCACTCAGTTTCTACTTTGGAGACGGTTCGTCACTTCCGGTTTTTAGGGGAATCTAGTAAGACACTAATTGCATACGTAAAGAAAGCAGTCGTTAAGAGACGACGCCCAATTTGTATGCAACATACCTAACTCACAGGTAACTCAGGTACGACCTTAACCGACCAAAGCTACCAGGAAAACTACCGTAACCTACGCCCACTTGAGATAGTCTACTGTAGTTTACGGAAGTTTTACTTCCATCGATATACGTGAATAACGCATGTAAACTAAACTGTAAATGAAAAACAGTTTATCATGCAAAAGCACAATACTACTCAACCTGATGCTGTTAGAACAGAAGACAAATGAAAATGGCGAGAGGACAAGAAAATATTAACATTGAATACAGTATTTCTAAGTGCATAGAGTCTGAGCAGTGTAATGTGGCACTTCAATACTGCATATTAAATGACTTGTCCTCAGACCGGACGTTAATCATTATTTTGAAGTGAGTTGCATCGATGAACACATCCACATATGAAAATAAGAAGTTCTGCTTAGCTGATTATCTTGATGTTGGCTTCGATATCTTCTTTCGCGGCGTGATAACGTCTGCAGGTTTTCTTCTAATACGGAGAAAGTTAACAGATGAAAGGATTGTGAAAATCGGGTCATTCTCGAAGTATTACATTAAATGAAGTATCTGAAATTTGCACCCTGCAACGTTTCACATGTAATGGCCGCACAGTTTGAACAGGCAAAGAAAAAGTATATCTGCTTTCTGCTGTCTCACAAAACGACTCAACTGTACAAAGCAAAGAGTTTACATCTTTGTCAGGCAGAGACAATTGCTGGTACGAGTTCAGGAAAATCAATGAAATTGAATTTACAATACTTTTATATTCAAACTTTAAGATTATTTGAAATAGATGGAATATAAATATTTAGACGTGAAATATAACTGATTTTTATGGACACAGTTTTTATTTATGTAAACGAAGATATCGATACCCTGTGGTATTGTAGGATTTCTAATGCTTTGATTACTTTGCGGCAAGCAGCAAATGCATTTTGAACCACACCCTACGCTAGTGATAGCATCTCAGCAACGAACATTTCGTGTAAATGTAAGAAACTATCAGATATACGGCAACATGTTTGTTCGTTATATATAGTGTCACTGTGAGTAAACCATTTTTTTTTTTCATCAGTCAAATCACGTGGTGCGTCTCGGTAATCTGTGTTGTTGCCCAACGTACTTGAATAATAATGAAGATCATTACGAGGGAATATGAAAACTTCAAGAACAACGAGAATTTTATTTATTGAAGAAATAAGGTGCAAGCAAATGCTTCAGGTGGGTATTTCGAGGTAACTGACTTGTAAATCAATGTAGTGTGTGTTTTGATAAAAACATGCAAGCCATCTGACAATGAGAGTGTAAATTCGAAACTGGTAACGGTGCGTATCCAGCAAAGTAAACGAAAATCGACTTGTGGCTCGTTGCTGTTGCACAATGTAAACGTTTTTTATCACATGGCAGGCATAGATCTACAATAACGTAACTATTTAACAAAATAGCAAACAAATTTAAAATGAGATGAATTAAATCAGTCAGGGAAAGTCTTAACGGTTGTGAAAGTTGCGTAGTTGAGCACAGTAAGGATGGACTGATTTGCAGTATCAAGCGCTGAGACATGTTTTGCATATTTAACGAGAGAGTTGGTGCAGTGGTTAGCACAGTGGACTTGATTCGGAAGGACTATAGTTCAAACCCGCGTCCGGCCAGCCTGATTTAGGTTTTCCGTGATTTCCCTAAATCGCTTCAGGCAAGAGCCGGTATGGTTCCCTTGAATGGCCACGGACGATTCGCTTCCCCATCCTTCCCTAATCTGCGCTTGTGTTCGGTCTCTAATGACCTCGTTGTCGACGGAATGTTAAACACTAATCTCCTCCTCCTTCGTATATCTTTTCGGAGAAACCAAATGAATATAAGCGGAAAGAAAAAATTTGGTTATCGAAATTTATTCTAAATGTGTTCATTTTTTTTGTGTTGTATATGTTTGTCAACTCCGAGTTAAGTCTAACTTTTTCCTTGTTTCTAAACTGCAGTTTTCTATTCTCATACAACTCTACGAAAACACTTATTCGTAGGGAAAGACTGACGACGGACAATGCTGGGAGTATATTGTAAAAACATTCAGAGCTTATGAACCTATATTTCGCTGTTTAACGTCAACTAATTATTATCAGAGTCCTTCCTGTGACTAATAATATGTATGTTTGTTTTAGAAGAATCAGGCCTCGACCTTTTCTATGAAGGATGACAGTGAGTTTTTGTTTTTATTAGTGGTAAGCTTGTTTATTTTTCAGAGTGTGACGATTAAATTCATTCATTCATTCATTCATTCTATGTATGTTTTTCACATAAGTGCACCATCATTCTGCTAATAATGTAGTGTGTGCATGTATGAAATACCAATGACGCCTAGACTTGTCAATAGCTTAGCAAGCTATTTTCCTTTGGGTGTTAAAGATGACAGAATAATTCATTGACACTCGTGTGAGCTGGGCGTTGCTTAAATTCAAAATGAGACATTTTGCTTCACTTATGTAGGAATTTGAGATCAGAAAGGAGAGTAATGTCATAACTTAATGAATAAAGCATTGATAAGAGTATATTTATGTGTGAAGTAATAAGTTAAATACCAAGACAATATTGATGCTTCGTGCGTAACGTAGTTTTTGGTGCGCAGAGAGATATTCGCTGAGATATAAAGTATTTATGTGCTCAGAGGAAGCGACACCAGTGAATAGAATAGCATTCTAAATGTGTTTTTGTGACTGCTGGAACATGCAAAGTAATTACTTTGTGTAGTGCATCCAGTATGAAAACGTAGTGAGATAAGTAAAGTAAACATAAATTGTTTCTGTGACCAAAAGAAGTGAATTAGATTAATTTTAACTAGAGAATATTCCCGTGTCATGGAACAAAATAATGACAGTTGTGCATTTATTTGCTGACATCACTGCTTACCTAGTACAAGGGACAGTCTTATGAATGCGAGATACACTGTGCAACTGAGTTAAAAGATCATTTTTTCGAAACCTTGTAATTATTTCCCATTGCTCCGCGTAAGTTTGAATTATGACTCAAACTGCCTACATCCTTCCTCTGTAATCGTACAAAATCGTGGCGCCCTGCGATGTCATCCTCGGGCTGACGACGTTTCAAACACCAGCGTCTCGACACATGAAAAAAAGGCCACAGATCTGAATTTCATGTGAGGCATAAAATGGGTTAATATTGTCCCATTGGTACCAAATTTCACCACAGTTCTGCCCAACTCCACAGTGGACATGTTAAACGATGGAAGGGGCGTCACAGCTCTTCTTACGCACATTTTAAATCTTCTTTTGACGCCTCTGCGGTGGAGGTCATGCCCGCGATGCCCAGCGTTGAATCACACGAATTTCTATCAATGTCCAAGGAAAACATTTCACACACACCGCCGCTCACAATCGCCACGAAGAGGCGTTGGACAGTATTGTGGTGAAATTTCAAGGTTGTACCCTAATGATATCGGATGTAAGAGTAATAGGTGGAGTGCTTTAATTTTCCGCATTTCAGAATGACACTATGGAGGTCTGGTCGATTCATGTCGTATCGCTTCCGCTAGATCGATATTTTCTCCTTTTCATATTCTGTGCTAAATTTATATTTATTTCAGTGCTGAATTTTGAAACTTAAAATGCTTTCCCTGACACAGAGTTCGCCTGAGAGTTAAATGTGAAGAGATTTTATGGATGTGTACATTTCAACGGAAGTATATTTGTGTATAGAAGGAAACATCCTGTTATGTTTTTTCCGTGTCTCTATGTATTTATCATATTTGCGCATTTCTGTGTGCATGTCAAATGATGGTGGTACTTAGTACAGAGAACGAAAGAGTAAACGTCAGTTAAACTTCTTGTGGTAGGAAAATGTCTTACACTTTAATATACACCATCCATTTCGGAATGGAGTGGATTTGAAGTTAATGGGATGTAATAATTGGATCAAGTACTGCGGGGAAAACCTGGGAGATATGGAGAACATTGGGTTCAAATGTTAACTGTGACCAAATGCACCTCTTTCTTTCGTAATGGGCGATAAGGAATCTACATAAGAAAATTCTCCTCATTACACTGTTCATAGCTGCAATCCCTTGGATCTGACGGAGATTTTCGTGAGATTTCCCTTGGTTATCAGGCGAACGCAGGGACTGCAAAGTTCTGTCCCAACATTCACCACAGTTAACCGTGTCCTGAAATTTTATGGTAAAGAACTAAGTTGTATAATAGCCCACTCTGGTATCGTGAACAGGGGATGAAAGAAGCTGAAAATAAAATAAAATAAAATAAACAGAGGGTGGCACTCGATACTTACCTTAATTTTTATAATTCGACAAAATTGCTCTAATACATTAATTGCTGGCGAAGTTTCAGATGTACTTTTCAACCGGGTAACAGTTGTTGGGCGAAACCCTGTTGAGCAGTCAATTTGGCACTGGTAGTGGATACGTTCATGCAGTTCACACGTTCTCAAATGTGCAACTGAGAAGTACTATAATATTCGCGTGAAACTGCACTCTTGCTACTTCTATCAACTATGCAGCAAAGGTATAACAACTAAATTAATCATTTCATTCATTACGTGCTCAGAATTGTCAGTAGCGAGATATTTATTGCATTCAGTCATTAGGAAACGTGATTTATTCACCGTCAGGAATAGCTTTTCGAAGTAAACGTATTCAGAAGAATTAGTTTCCATATCGAGCCGTAACAGGTATTCGTGTAAGGCTTTTCATACAATTTCTTGGCGCTCTTTTGCTCGTGAGAAACTGATAGCCGAATAACATCATCCTTACGGTTTCTGGACTGTGTCTTTATGATATTTTTTTACTAAGTGTGTTTTTACCCGCTTTATTCGTTGCGGCTGGAGTCTGTTCGCTTGTTGTTACGTGTATTCTTCCTCTAAGACTTTTTACAATATGGGCATCCAGAATGTACGAAAAAATTCTAGGGAGACGGGGAGCATCTGTGAATTGCGCCGTGGTCGTTGACCTTGCTAGGCTGACGCAGTCTCGCCAGTGCTTTCGTCGGCGTTAACCACATGTTCTTCGCTTATTTGGGTGTAACGGGTACGTTAATGTTCTAAAAATAATCACACTGGTTTGTTCATATAAATTTTGCAAAGAGCTGTCGGTGTCTGTATTAATAATAGGCGGGTTTTCCGTTAATGTCATATACATTTCAATGTCACTTTGCTAGATACCGTACACTATATCGATTAGTGGATAATCGGAAGGTGATTCAACTAAATGACACCGTCTACAGTTGCTTCAGTGTAAGTAAGCGACATATTTCTTCTCGTTTATTAGAAAACGTTTCACTGTTTAAATCATATTGTTCCTTGTTTTTCAACAACAGCGTTCGCGAATCTCTACAATCCAAAAAACAGATATCAGAAGAACACGGCTAATTCAAGATTTTGCTCCGTCTATAATGACCTCGTCATCCACTGCTCATTAACCCCTAATCATTTTGCCTTTTTTACGGGATATATTTGGTTGTCATCCTAGAATGATACTAATATTACTTGCGAAGGATTTTTTGAATGCAGTAACAGCATTATATACAATTTTAAGTTATGAAAATTTCACATAAACTGAACTTCTTTTGCCAGTGTTCAATTGGGTAAGAACTGACAAAAATATTTTTATATGATTAGAAATTAACAATTTCCGTAATTTTTCCTTTGATGTACTGTGAAGCCTTGTTTGTCAAAATCATGATTCTAGGTCAACGGGAAACACCATACTGGTTTAAATGAGTTTGCGAGTGTAAAATATTTGACATAAATCGCCTTATCTTTCGACTGCATTGACTTAGAAGCTTAAAGGTTTTACACCACCAAAGGACCATAGACCTTAATATGAGAAATAAATTTCAACTTGATACGTCAACCTGTTCCTGCGGAAAAGAGTTTAAAAGTCGAAGAGACACACAGTCAGATAACAAATGATAAAAAAAATAATTTTTTCGTATTATATATTTACAAATTAGCAATTTTCGTATTTTTTCCTTTACTTGTACTGTGACACCTAACTTCTTACCAGATTTAATGATTCTAGGTCATCGGGAGGTACCACATAGGTTTTGATGGGTGAGTTTGTTTCAAAATATGTGACGTGAATGGCCGTATCTTTTGATTGTATTGACTTATAAGGTTAAATGTGTTACACCATCAAGAGACCATATACCAGGAATGTGACATAAACGTGAGCCTGACACGACTACCCGTTCCTGAGATAACGGAGTCTTGATTCCATTGACTTATAAGGTTAAATGTGTTACACCATCAAGACACCATAGACCAGGAATGTGACATAAATGTCACACTGACACGACTACCCATTCCTGAGATAACGGACTCTTAATAGACGGACGGGCAGACAGACAGGCAGATAATAAATTACCAAAAACTGTTTTCTAGTTTATAATAACAAATTAAGAATTTTAGGAGTTTTCTTTAAGTTTTACTGTGAAACTTTTCTTCTTGTCAAATATCATGATTCTGAGCTAACGGGAAGTAGCCTATATGATTTGATGAGTAAGTTTGCGAATATCAAAATTTAGGACGTAAACGGCCATGTCTCTTGATTGTATTAACTTTACTTTATTTGATTGTATTAACTTTACTACATCGCCAGTAACTTAGAATTCAACGTAAGTTTCAAGTTGATACGTCTGTCCCCGTTCCTGAGGAAAAGGAGTATTAACGGACAGACAGACATTCAAATAGATAACAAATAGCCAAAAAAAATTTTCGTATGTTATAATTACAAATTAAATTCTCCGATTTTTCCATTAGTAGTACTGTGAAACCTTGCTTCTTGACGAATTTCGTGATTCCAGGTTGACGGGAAGTACTCTATGAGTTTTGATGAATGAGTTTGTGAGTACGAAAATATGTGACATAAATGGCCGTATATTTTGATTGCATTGACTTAGAAAGTTAAATCTTTTACTCCGTCAAGAGACCGTAGACGCTAGTATATGACGTAAATGTTAACTTGAAACGTGTATCCGCTCCCGAGAAAAGGGATCATGGCAGACAGACGGCCAGACAGACAGTCAGATGACAAATTATAAATTTATCCATGTTATAAGGATGTCGTTTGAGGTCTGCGACTGTATTATAAGATTATGTGAAATAATTTATATTGCTGCAGTCACTTTTTACTAATATTTTATTAGCACAATGCATTTCGGCAGCATGCTGCCATCATCAGGTGCATTATACAGTTACTTATGCATCAACTGATAGGTTATGTACATTAGCTGTGTGTGTGACAGTAGGGTTAAGAATCGAGAAATGAACATTTCTATTGGCGATTTCATTTTCTGGCACACAGAGCACAGTAACAGGTAAATCACAACTTAGCATTTTCACAAACATCTGTTTACACCTTTCCAAAACTTTTTATTCCCTTGCTATAATTACAAATTAACAATTTGTGGAATTTTTACTTTAATTTTACTGAGAAACTTTGCTTCTTGACATATGTCATGATTCTAGATCAATATGAAATACCCTATAGGTATTAAGCAGTGAATATGCGAGTCTCAAAATTTGGGAAATAAATGCCCATATCTTTTGATTTCATCAACTTGGAAGCTTATATTTACCACATAGCCAAAGGGCAATATACCTTAGTATTCAACATAAGTATCAAGGTGATACGTCATCCCGTCCCTGAGAAAAAGAGGTCTTAAGAGACGGACGGACAGACAGTAAGTCAGATAACGATTAGCAAAAAGAAATTTTCGTGTGTAATTATTACAAATTAATAATTTTCCGGTTTTTTACTTTAGCTGTAATGTGAAATATTGCTTCTTGACAATTTTCATAGTTCTAGGTCAACGGGAAGTTCCTTATGGGTTTCGATGAGTGAGTTTGCGAGTATCAAAATATGTGTCGTAAATGAGCGTATCATTTGATCGCACTGGCTTAAAAGTTTCAATTTTTTACTGTGTCAAGGACCGTAGACCTTAATGCGTGACATAAATTTCTACTTAATACGTCGAACCATTCTTGAGAAAAGGGATTTTTAACAGTCGGACCGACAGACAGACTGACAGACAGACGGACAAAAAAGTGATCCTTTAAGGTTTCCGTTTTTACCGATTGAGGTACGATACCCTAAAAAGAACACAAGACACTTAATTCCTGGTGTCTCTGACATCATACACTTGGCTTGAATTCGAGAAATTACTGAGCTTTTCCTTCATACAAACGTCAACAAAGTATAGACCTACAATTTCTTCAAAATCTCTTCCTTTACAAGCTACTTTTACAACATCATCTTAAGTACATGCAAGTGAAGTATTGGTAAATTTCATTTGTAGATTGCAACGTGTTTTCAAGGGCAGAATGCGATAGGGACCACCAATTAACTGTTATTGAGCTCCAAAGTAATCCGTAAGCAATAGAACTACAACAAAAATTATGACGAATTTTATTGACAACTTGAATTACAAACTGAAGCAAGATTTCCGGATCTGCAACACACAACGAAGCCGCGAAGCAAGCACTATATATCTCGCGAAAAGACAATCAAGGTAAAATTAGAGAGGCATCCACGTAACAAAATGAGACAATGACGGAACGAATACATTGCTTCCTCGCACGTGTATATCGGGAAAAGACCATGAAAGTAAAATTAGAGAGATTCGACCTCACAGACAGGCTTATCAGCAATCGTTCTTCCCGCGAACCATTCACGATACGAAAAGGGGGAAATGACAGTGGTGCACAAAGTACCCTCTGCCATAATCGATGAGCAGCGATATCTTCCAGAACTGCCTCAGTATCATGTTCAGAGGCAACCATCTCATGCGTTTGCATCCGTTCACCGAATTTCAAAGAGAACGGTGATTTTCATGGGCGTTGGAACAATGCAATGCGATATCTCAAATAGCGATGAGTCGCGATATCCAAATCGAGCAACACTGTCGAAACTGTTCGTCGAAAGTGATGGGTGTAAATCAAACTGAGCTAGCTTGCGTCCTAGTCAACAGCATGAGACGCCTTGACATGTTGATTACTTTTCAGGATGATAATAAACTATCGAGTCTGACTTGCTCTGGGGAAGTAACTACACAGGCTGTTTCTAAATGATAGCGACGAAGTTCAGAGTATTGAAGGGAGTGCGTACAGGAACAAATTGATTATAGGAGCGCATCTTTTGAAACGTCGTCCAACGGCGGCACAGAGCATCGGATATATTGGGATCAAATTCTGAATCGCCAGAATGAAACTCACAGCACTTATTTGTATTCAGACATTTGAAGAATGTGATTTAGTAGCTCTTGTGGAGCCAGATGAGTACTTATTTTGCAGGAAGAATGCAGGGAATGAAGATGCTGGCAACATGCCATGCATCTTCAGGTAAGCCAATCAATAGTATGCAAGTGTCTAGCATGCTGCAGTATTGAACGAAGGCACTCCAGAAACTTCTCCCTTTGATTCTGGCATTTCATGCTCATTTGTCGTAAATATGTGGGGTACCGTACAGAGATCGCGTTGTCACACCAAAGTTCGCAACGCGAACCAATACCGCAGACATTAGCGAGGCCTCACTGCAATGCGAAACGATGTATGGGAGGCACACCTGAAGACCATACCTCTCCTCTCAACATAGCAGCGCCCTCACACTGAGGTCAATAGAGTGTCAAACTAGCAAGAGCTCTGCCCAGTTAGAGACCTCATCTGGGGCAGTCAGCATCGTCGTCTAGGACCAAAGAATAGTTAAGTTTCAGATGAACTTGTAGTGTTGTTAATGTTGAACGTTGTACCTCAAGGGAACAGCTTGTTATTTGGTGCATGAAGTGATTCCTTCCTAGTCCACGACAGTTGTAAATTATCCAGCAATTCTGTGGCAAAGTATTGTGTCAAAGTTAAGTAAATCTTTTATTCATCTATGTAATAAAGTGAACTATTACGAGTATTTCATGTGTTCTGCTGTGCTGAATCTTCTACAGCAGCAATCAAAGAACCCACAGTTGTGACCGGACGAAATACACTCCTGGAAATGGAAAAAAGAACACATTGACACCGGTGTGTCAGACCCACCATACTTGCTCCGGACACTGCGAGAGGGCTGTACAAGCAATGATCACACGCACGGCACAGTGGACACACCAGGAACCGCGGTGTTGGCCGTCGAATGGCGCTAGCTGCGCAGCATTTGTGCACCGCCGCCGTCAGTGTCAGCCAGTTTGCCGTGGCATACGGAGCTCCATCGCAGTCTTTAACACTGGTAGCATGCCGCGACAGCGTGGACGTGAACCGTATGTGCAGTTGACGGACTTTGAGCGAGGGCGTATAGTGGGCATGCGGGAGGCCGGGTGGACGTACCGCCGAATTGCTGAACACGTGGGGCGTGAGGTCTCCACAGTACATCGATGTTGTCGCCAGTGGTCGGCGGAAGGTGCACGTGCCCGTCGACCTGGGACCGGACCGCAGCGACGCACGAATGTACGCCAAGACCGTAGGATCCTACGCAGTGCCGTAGGGGACCGCACCGCCACTTCCCAGCAAATTAGGGACACTGTTGCTCCTGGGATATCGGCGAGGACCATTCGCAACCGTCTCCATGAAGCTGGGCTACGGTCCCGCACACCGTTAGGCCGTCTTCCGCTCACGCCCCAACATCGTGCAGCCCGCCTCCAGTGGTGTCGCGACAGGTGTGAATGGAGGGACGAATGGAGACGTGTCGTCTTCAGCGATGAGAGTCGCTTCTGCCTTGGTGCCAATGATGGTCGTATGCGTGTTTGGCGCCGTGCAGGTGAGCGCCACAATCAGGACTGCATACGATCGAGGCACACAGGGCCAACACCCGGCATCATGGTGTGGGGAGCGATCTCCTACACTGGCCGTACACCACTGGTGATCGTCGAGGGGACACTGAATAGTGCACGGTACATCCAAACCGTCATCGAACCCATCGTTCTACCATTCCTAGACCGGCAAGGGAACTTGCTGTTCCAACAGGACAATGCACGTCCGCATGTATCCCGTGCCACCCAACGTGCTCTAGAAGGTGTAAGTCAACTACCCTGGCCAGCAAGATCTCCGGATCTGTCCCCCATTGAGCATGTTTGGGACTGGATGAAGCGTCGTCTCACGCGGTCTGCACGTCCAGCACGAACGCTGGTCCAACTGAGGCGCCAGGTGGAAATGGCATGGCAAGCCGTTCCACAGGACTACATCCAGCATCTCTACGATCGTCTCCATGGGAGAATAGCAGCCTGCATTGCTGCGAAAGGTGGATATACACTGTACGAGTGCCGACATTGTGCATGCTCTGTTGCCTGTGTCTATGTGCCTGTGGTTCTGTCAGTGTGATCATGTGATGTATCTGACCCCAGGAATGTGTCAATAAAGTTTCCCCTTCCTGGGACAATGAATTCACGGTGTTCTTATTTCAATTTCCAGGAGTGTAGTTTCGCCTAGTCACCACAATATGTGTTTTGTATAGTTTCATATTTATATCTAGATTTTCTGTTCTTTATTTTAAAGAAAACTGTGTACTCCTTCAAAATTTGTTGTTTACGAATCTTGACCAAATGTCACAAGTCCAGTGCCAAAGTGATTTGTGGGTGACGTATTTTAAAGTATTGGTCGTCATATATCTGATGCTCTGTAGTGCCGTTTCCTGACATGGATTCGTATCCTCATGTTATTTCTTCATGTACGCTCTACAATGCCTCAATGTCTTTCGCTATCCTTTCTGAGGAGAGTGAGTAGTAATCTGTACGCTGTACGTATGGCGCTCTCTTCTGTCGTTACCAAAGGACTCTACCTGAGCTGAAGAGGGAACGATTATTAGATCAAACAGCACATTATTTTTGAAACTAAGATGTTCGTGGATAATTCACACACATTTATAACGGAATTTTATTTTCACGGTGAACGAGAAGAACACCACTGCCGTCCGCAACTCTTGGTCGTGCGGTAGCGTTCTCGCTTCCCACGCCCGTGTTCCTGGGTTCGATTCCCGGCGGGGTCAGAGATTTTCTCTGCCTTGTGATGACTGATGTTGTGTGCTGTTCTTAGGTTAGTTAGGTTTAAGTAGTTCTAAGTTCTAGGGGACTGATGACCATAGATGTTAAGTCCCATAGTGCTCAGAGCCATTTGAACCATTTTTTGAACACCACTGCCCATAAGTGCCCGTGCAGTCCGTCAGCATTTTGTTAAATTGGAAGAGTGTTTTTTTGTCACGCTTATCAATGAAATAATTATCTACAATTTAAATTAATAAGACTTCGTAATTATTTATTAAAGTAGGCTTGTGTCCCGACTCATCAGAACGTACTGAGGCTATTCGTTCAGAGAGTCTGTTCATAAGTCATATTCTTTCAGACGTTCCCGAAAGAACAGATACCATTTTGATCCTGTAGCCATTATGAATAAAGACACAAATGGCTTAATGACGTTAGCTGCCTATGGACATTGATTTAAATCAACAGGGAAAGTAGAAAATTTTGCACATTACGTTTGTAGTGTGTCGATAAGTTGAGAATTTCGGTCTGACGGGAGACGTGCTAGGGTAGTCGGTGCAGTAGTGATAGCTACTGTGCCCGGATAACCAGTGTTCAGTGCATCTGCCTGGTAAGCAGGAACAACCTGGCACAAATTTTCAACTTTCCCATTGATTTAAATCAATGCACTCTGGTACCTAATGTCATTAATTCCATTTTGTCTTGATTCATAGTGGCTGCAGGATCAAAGTTACACCCCATATATGTGTTCAATGTTAGCATCATCTACACACATTAATCTCAAGGAAGAAAAGATTGGAATTCAGATGGCCGTAACGATGGTGAGTGACGTTATCAGAATTTAACCGAGGGTAACAGAGACATGTAGTCACTGTTTCTATAAATAAAATCTTTTTACGACGGTTGTTCAGAAAGTAAGTTCCGATCGGTCGCGAAATGGAAATCACTGGAAAATCCGCTAAAGACTTGTACAGATGTGTTGGGTAGTGTCTCTAGTATGCACGTAGATCGTGTCGCGTCGCTCTTTTCAGTTTTGAGTGAACAGTGAGCACGTAAAGATGCGTAGGGAATAGCGCCAAGTAAGAGGGCCTGGTTAGAGATTTCGCCTGTGTCATGCAGCCCACATAACATAGCTGTCGAGCAGTTCCTTCTTCATGCCAATTCTCGGGCGTACACTGCAGGGGCAACGAGGACGATCCTGCAGCGTTTCCGATGAGAAGCGTTTGATCATTCACAATACAGTCCGTAATTGGCTTCCCTGAGTTTCGTCTCTGCTCACAAGAACCGCTGGCTATGAAGACAAAATTTCTTCACAGACAACGAACTGCAGACCAGTGCAGATAACTGGCCGAAAGCGCAGGCGACTGCTTTCTATTACGAGGATATTGGAAAGTTGGTACAACACTACGACAGCACTCGAAGTTGGAGCGGCGACTATGTAGAGAAGTAGTGGGAAGGTGTACTTAACTGTTGCAAATAAACCGTTTCACTGACAGCCTTGGGAGAGCCAGGCCTAACAAAACTCTACAACCTAGTGAGCAAGATGTATGAGACAGGAAAAATTCCCTCACACTTCAAGAACAATATAATAATTCCAATCCCAAAGAAAGCAGGTGTTGACAGATGTTAAAATTATCGAACTATCAGTTTAATGAGCCACGGCCGCAAAATATTAACACGAATTCCTTACAGACGAATGGAAAAACTGGTAGAAGCCGACCTCCGGGAAGATCAGTTTGGATTCCGTAGAAATGTTGGAACACGTGAGGCAATAATGCCCCTACGACTTATCTTAGAAAATAGATTAAGGAAAGGCAAACCTACGTTTGTAGCATTTGTAGACATAGAGAAAGCTTTTGACAATGTTGACTGGAATACTCTCTTTCAAATTCTGAAGGTGGTAGAGGTAAAGTGAAGGGATGGACAGGCTATTTACAATTTGTACAGAAATCAGATGGCAGTTATAAGAGTCGAGGTGCATGAATGGGGAGCAGTGGTTGGGAAGGGAGTGAGACAGGGTTGTAGCCTATCCCCGATGTTATTCAACCTGTATATTGAACAAGCAGTAAAGGAAACCAAAGAAAAATTCGGAGGAGGAATTAAAATCCATGGAGAAGAAATAAAAACTTTGAGGTTCGCCGATGACATTGTAATTCTGTCAGAGACAGCAAAGGACCTGGAAGAGCAGCTGAACGGAATGGATAGTATCTTGAAAGGAGGGTATAAGATGAACATCAACAAAAGCAAAACGAGGATAATGGAGTGTAGTCGAATTAAATCGGGTGATGCTGCGGGAATTAGATTAGGAAATGAGACGCTTAAAGTAGTAAATGAGTTTTGCTATTTGGGGAGCAAAATAACTTATGATGGTCGAAGTAGAGAGGATATAAATGAAAACTGGCAATGGCAAGGAAAGCGTTTCTGAAGAAGAGAAATTTGTAAACATTGAGTATAGATTTAAGTGTTAGGAAGTTGTTTCTGAATGTATTTGTATGGAGGGTAGCAATGTATGGAAGCGAAACGTGGACGATAAATAGTTTAGACAAGAAGAGAATAGAAGCTTTCGAAATGTGGTGCTTCATAAGAATGCTGAAGATTAGATGGGTAGATCACGTAACTAATGAGGAGGTGTTGAATCGAATTGGAGAGAAGAGAAATTTGTGGCACACCTTGACTGGTAGATGGGATTGGTTGGTAGGGCATATTCCGAGGCATCAAGGGATCACAAATTCAGTATTGGAGGGCAGCGTGGAGGGTAAAAATCGTAGAGGGAGACCAAGAGATGAATACGCTAAACAGATTCAGAAGGATGTAGTTTGCAGTAGGTACTGTGAGAAGAAGAAGCTTTCACAGGATAGAGTAGCATTGAGAGCTGCATCAAACCAATCTCTGGACTGGAGACAACAACAACAACATCAATGATGTAAATGTTTACAGTTTAAATTAATAAAATTTCGTAATTATTTATTCGTCTAAGCATGTAAACTCCGAATTTAACATAAATACGTGGTTTGGACAAAAATATGGAAACACCGAACAAACTCATGGTTGAATATAAATCCAAGTGCTAGTAAAGCCTGCAGATGGTACTGTTGTATTAGACCGACGACAGCACCTGCATAGTGCACTAAATACGTAGCAAGTGTCAGTCGTGGTCAGAGCACTGTTCTGGGTAGCTGTGACTGCATTATATCGGAGCTAAGTCTAGTCAGACGAGGCAAATAGTTGATGCTCGTATGGTGGGCTCTTGAGTAACCAGTGTAGCTGAATTGTGTGGTGTTTCAAGAGGCATCGGATCGGAGATTTACACAGCATTAAGGGAAACTAGGAGAACGCCATCCGCTAAGCCACCACGTGGACGAAAGAGTATGTTTAGTGATTGTCACGGATGGTCATTGAAGAGGATTGTGAAGAAAAATAAGACAACGACAGTTGTAATAGCCGCTGCAGAATGAATGTGGCACTCGCAAACCCTGTCAGCACGAGAATAACGGGAAGGGAACTCCATAACCTGGGAATTGCAAGGCGAACTGGAATTGTAAAACCATTCATCATTGATGCAAATGTCCGTAACAGGAAAAGTAGTGCCGAAGCCATAAAATCTGAACTATGGAGCAATGAAAGGAAGTCATTTGGTCGGATGAGTCTTGTATCACATTCTTTTACAATTTATGATCTATTTTACGTCTAGGATATGCTGTCCAAAGCCTACGATGCAGACAGCTGTCTGCCAAGGGTGAAACATGGCGAGGGTACGATGATGATTTGAGCAGCCATGTCGTGGTATTCCTTAGGTCCCATAGCTACTCTGCAAGATCTAATTACTGCCAAGGATTACGTGACCATTTTGGCTGATCAGGTCCATCCCATGGTACAATTTTGGGTCCTCAATGGTGATAGTGTGTTTCAGACCACAGGGCGCCTGTTCACAAGCCGACCGGTGTGGCCGAGCAGTTCTAGGAGCTTCAGTCTGGAACCGCGCTACCGCTACGGTCGCAGGATCGAATCCTGCCTCGGGCATGAATGTGTGTGATGTCCTTAGGTTAGTTAGGTTTAAGTAGTTCTAAGTTTTAGGGGACTGATCACCTCAGATGTTAAGTCCCACAGTGCTCAGAACCATTTGAACCATTTTTGAACCCTGCTCACACAGTTCACATCGGCCAGGGCTGATTTTGTAAACACGAGGATAAATTATCGTCTGGCCACCACAGTCACCAGATCTCAATATTACTGAGCTTTTGTGGTCTACTTTGGAGAGAAGGGTGGTTCAAATGGTTCAAATGGCTCTGAGCACTATGGGACTCAACTGCTGAGGTCATTAGTCCCCTAGAACTTAGAACTAGTTAAACCTAACTAACCTAAGGACATCACAAACATCCATGCCCGAGGCAGGATTCGAACCTGCGACCGTAGCGGTCTTGCGGTTCCAGACTGCAGCGCCTTTAACCGCACGGCCACTTCGGCCGGCAGAAGGGTGGTGATCGCTATGCACCGCTAGCATCGTTACCTGAACTCGGTACTGTTTTGCGGGAATAGTGGTACAATATTCCATAGAAAACAGTAAAGAACCTGTATTTATCCATTCTGGGATGACTGGAAGCTGTTTTGAATGTAACGGTTTCCTTATACCATATTATGCATGGTAATGTGTATGTTTTAATGTTTCGTTTTTTCCCTTTCCTGTATGTTCTGCTCAGGAAGGCTCATTTATTAAGAGCAGCGCAGAACCTTCGCCACACTGATTGGCTGCAGTCGATCGTGCATGAATTTACCTTCCCAGAGAACCCGGGCAGACAATTACACGCGATGAACAATACCTGTGATAGCAGACACTAAAGAACAACATAAGTGCATACACTAGTTATATGGATCCTGGCCAGTAACGAGACAACTGACAATCACTGGTTGTTTTCAAAATGACCACCGGCAGCGGTAATACTCGCTTCCAGTCTGGTATGGAATGACTGCGGCACACGGGCTAACATTTCAGTGGAGATGGCCGAGTAGGCAGCAGCATTATGTCGTTGCATATCATCGGGTGTAGTTGGTTTGTTCTTGTAGACATCGTCTTTGAGTTTTCCCCACAGAAAATAGTTTACAGGCGTTAAATCCTGGGAACGGGCCGGCCAAGGTACATGACTTCTGCGTCCAATCCAAAGATTTGGAACAAATTTGTGAAGACATGCTTCAGTACGTCTTGTATTATGGGCCGGACAGCCACCACGTTGGCACCACAGGTTCCTCCTAGTCTGCAGATGAACTTCTTCTAGCATCTGTGGAAGATGATCTCTTAAGAGGCTGTGCTTGTTCAGTGTTCCGTCTATGATAAGGAATACCACACAATCCATGACAAGAAGATTGCAGCACTGCATTGATACCAATGATCATCACTCAGAACCCGTTCTGTAAGTGGACGTTCATGCCATCTTTTCAACCTTCGTTGACCTTCAAAGACCTTACTGTTACACATAATTGGATTCGTCTCGATAGCCGCTATCAGAAAATAAGTACCAAACTATAGCATCCCATTCAAGAAAACAAAGTTGACCTTTATATCTCTGAAGCGACTCCACCTAGCAACAAAAAACCAACATCATATTACGGCCCCCGTTGTCCCTTGCAACATTTGACCCACAAACTTTTCAGTTCCTATCATACTTTCGGAGTTATTCTTGGTGGCAATAATTAGTGACTACAGCGCCATCTGTTGCTACATTTTGTAACCATTTATTTTTCTACTGGCGTACGTTTTCCCTCCTCTCCGATAATAGTCCGTTGCAATTTGACGTCATTCTGACCAGTGGTGTTATTTCTACAGCGGTTTGAAAGTTTCATTATAATCACCCTGTATATTTTTTAAGTTTGTGCCTGTAAACTGTACTTACATCAAAAGTAATTGCTCTTGTTGCATAAAAGCACAGAAGTTACGCGATCAATTAATTTTTATTACTTATAAAAGACAACGTATTGCATGTGAGGCTATAATATACTCAGTGGAAATGGACTACCACTGAAAGATGTACGGTTCTAAGTATGTGCAATATACATACATTTTAAACGTCCATCCGATCATTGTTTATCATAGTATCATGTAAAAATCTGAAGTAAATTCACCAAGAACTTTCCGATATTTCTGGAAACGTTTCCACTTTATATGCTACATACATAGTTACATATTAAAAAGTATAAAACTTACGTCTCTCCTAATGTTCAATAGGATAACATGTAAAAATTTGAAGTAAATCAATCAAGAACTTTTTAAGAGTTTTAGTAACAATGTTTCCTCTTTATATATTATGAAAATATTTATGTTTTTTTAAATATATAGTTTATGTCCGTATGAATGTTCATTACAGTACCATGTAACAATCCGAAGTAAATTGGTCAAGATCGTTTCGAGATTTTTGGTAACAACGTTTCCCCGCTGTATATTACATTTATATTTATATATTGTGCAAATTAAAAAAAAATATATTGCCTATATCTGACCGATTCGGACACGAAATTTTTGAGGTTGTCGGTAGAAATGTTTCCTCTTCATATATTACATCTATAGTCTGTGTCTGTCCAAATTATCGTGTAAAAATCTGAAGTAAATCGGTGAAGAAACTTTAGAGATTTTTTCTAATAATCTTTCCAATTTATATAGTGTATACATACTTATAAACCATATATTTAAAAAAAATGTTTAGCCTATTAGTGTATCGTGTGAATATTTGAAGTAAATCGGCCAAGAAGTTTTCGGGATTTTTGGTAAAAACCTTAAACTATTACTTGTCTTCATTTATAAGTACAGAGTTTATAGGTATACAAATATAGCTTATGAATTTTAAAACTTTGTAGCCTGTCTGTCTGAAGGTTTTTAGAGTATCGTTTAAAAATTTCAAGTAAATCGGTGAAGAACTTTCCGAGATTTTTCCAAAAACCTCTCTAATGTGTGTGTATGTGTGTGTGTGTGTGTATGTGTGTGTGTGCCTAAGTCCACCCAATCTCTTGTGAGATTATCCTACAAGAAGCTGAAGTAAATCGGAAATCGGTCAAGACCTCTCCGAAATTGTTGGTAAGAATGTTGAACTACTCCTTGTATTTATGTAGTAGTGTAGACCGCTGTATCGCAGCATCTTTGACACTAATGTACTTCGTTAACTCGATATTTGTTTCCATATCTTGTAAGTGAGTGAAAAGAAGTGGTGCACATTGGAAATTCGTTTTCTGACCAAGCAAAAGTGTTTATAATGCAAAACAACGTATGTTTATGCAGAAACATCAGCGCCAGAAAGTTATAGGGAAATGCAGAAAGACCGGCAGT
Organism: Schistocerca nitens; assembly: GCF_023898315.1. Taxonomy (NCBI): domain Eukaryota; kingdom Metazoa; phylum Arthropoda; class Insecta; order Orthoptera; family Acrididae; genus Schistocerca; species Schistocerca nitens. The sequence continues at coordinate 786,153,710 of NC_064616.1, forward strand.
GCATTACTGGTTTTTCCTTTTTTTTATTGCACATACTTAGAACCGTACATCTTTCAGTGGTAGTCCATTTCCATTGAGTATATTATAGCCTCACACGCAATACGTTGTCTTTTATAAGTAATAAAAATTAATTGATCGCGTAACTTCTGTGCTTTTATGCAACAAGAGCAATTACTTTTGATGTAAGTACAGTTTACAGGCACAAACTTAAAAAATATACAGGGTGATTATAATTAAACTTTCAATCCGCTGTAGAAATAACACCACTGGTCAGAATGACGTCAAATTTCAACGGACTATTGTCGGAGAGGAGGGAAAACGTGCGCCAGTAGAAAAATAAATGGTTACAAAATGTAGCAACAGATGGCGCTGTAAGCATCATAATTTAATAGTGATAGACTACAAATGACAAATGAATCATACAACAATGCTTAAGGTGTTCTTTTGACGTTAAACAGACTGTACCACTTAGTGTGCATGAGTGCACAGGTGTGATACTGTTAATTACGTAAGCCCATCCACCACGGCCAGGTCATATCACATCGGATGGGAAAAATCGGTTTTTAATTGTCCTGAGGCCAAAAACCGCATAAAAAGTAACACTCGTATCGGTTTTTAATTGTCCTGAGACAAAAAAAGCATAAAAAGCATCACCCACGTCGGTTTTTAGCCGTGCCCAGGCCAAAAACCGCATTAAAAGCATCAATAACTTCAGGTTTTGATTGTCCTGAGGCCAAAAACCGCATAAAAAGCATCAATAACATTGGTTTTCAATTGTCCTGAGGCCAAAACCGCATAAAAAGCATCAATCAAAATCAAATCGGATTATTAATTTCCGTGTGAGTATTCTGACACATACAGTGCCAGCTATTGATCAATTTCCACACTATTTTTTTTTCTTCTGCCATACGTTTTCCTCTTTCTCCGATAATATTCCGTTTGCAATATTCCGTTTGCAATCTAACGACATTCTGCCCAGTGGTGTTATTTCTACAGCGTTTTGAAAGTTTAACTTTAACTACAATCACCCTGTAAATAATGATAGCTATTTTATACTCAAGAGAAAGTTCTCCATCATGATAAAAGGCAGCAAGTGTTTCTTGTTATTACTGATAAATGCGAAAGTTGTTTTTGAGTAGCAGAAACATATTTAATATACTTTCGACGAAGTATTCGAAGTATTGAAGCGATATTTGTTATATTTGTGTTTTGCGGTTTTTTATTATACCCTTTTTACAGAAATTGCGTTTTCTAGCGCTCTATGATAAATGTGTACTGTTTTCTTTATTTTTACTACTGCATCCTCCGTTTCACGTTAAAAATCTACAATTTTCGAATAAAACCTGTATTAAACAGCGATAATTTCAGTTTTTCTATAAATACTTTTTTATTTTTAAATAACGGGTAGGAGGATAGCTATGTAGAACAAAACTGTCCTATAGGTTACCCAGTCCTTTATATCGTTAAGATGTAATGCCTGACAGGTATGCAACGTAGTCAACTTACAGTAAACGCAGGTGCGATCTTAACTGACCGAAGCTACCAGGAAATCTGCCGAGGTGTATGCTTAATTATGGTAGTCTACGGAAGAAAATGTTCAAGTGTGTGTGAGTTCCTAAGGGACCAAACTGCTGAGGTCATCGGTCCTCGAGTTACACTCTGTTTTAAACTAGCTTAAACTATCTTATAATAAGAACAACACAGAGGGAGGACTCGAACCTCCGGCGGGAGAGGCCGCGCAGTCCGTGACATGACGCCTCAAACCCCGCGGCCACTCTGCACGGCAGCCTACGTAAGTTTTACAACTCTACATACAATACAACACGTATAGTTCTACATTTTGCAATACTAATACATCGTTCTACAACTATAATTGTTTGACAGTCCATTCACTCGTCCTCTTTGCTGTCGTTCTTTGCAGGCCGCTTGAAAATTTCTTCATAGTAAATAAGGTGTTCGTCAGGCAGATAACGTTGGAGGTTTTTCAAGTCTTTTATTGTATTAGATTTAATTGGAACCTTTCCTGATTGATAAGCTAGTTTTTCTGTCGCTGTCAACCGATCGCGTTGGAGGCCCTGACGAAAAGTGTGACTAATCGGTCCATTGATCCTTTTACAAACTGTAATACAACACTTTTCTTGTGTTATCAATAACAGCGTGTGATAATATGCTGATAGAGGATGTCGCCTTCCCTTGTCTTCCAGCAATTTGAGTTCCTTCAGAAATTCTGGTCTTTATGTAGTGCGGCTGCCATCATGGCGTGAAGTCTAGTGGTTTAGAAGGAGCAACCTCTCTAACGAGAAATTTATCTGGTTTAGAAATTGTAAGGTTCTCTTCGATGACGTCATGCACAGTAAACAGTATGTGCTGACGCCTTAGTTTCCTTTCTATAACGCCAAAATCACTATCGCAGGGTAAAAAACTGCGTCCTGTCGCAGGAAATTAATGTTAAATTTACCAGAAACGTTTAGGCACAACAGAAACCTTCTGAGAGTGTGATTTTTATTCTGAGTTGAGCAGCTGTCTCATAATAGAAGAAGTTCCGTGTATTCTTGTGGTCTTGGAAGCCCTCATTTGATGATAAATAATCGGCAAACACTACTGCTAAACTATAATGCAATGCATATTTAACTGCATGGATAGCAAAGACAACAATATGCAACAGTTAATTGCAGAATATTGTTTCCTTGTGCACACTAATGATAACGCTACGTAGTGTGTGGACTGATGCCTCTTTCCTTTTCAAACGGCATGAGTCATTGACAGATGCTTATAAAAATAACACTGTTTTTCAGATTTCTATAGAATGTACACTAAATGAGTGACTGATACTCCTTTAATGTCAGTTTTTGCAGATACAAAGTGTTAGTAACTGAAGCAATAGCAAATTCAATATCACCAAATTACGGGCTGATGCCTCCAGGGCAGACCTTGAGCCATTAGGTAAGTATATATAAAAAATAAATAAAAAGATATTGTACACAGTTCCTATACAGTTATGCAACCTACTAGCCACCACTGCGGGGTAGATTCGTGAACTGCACCTAATACCTTGCACAACATCTTCTCCTAGTCCTTTGTAAACATAAACTTGCGAGCTAACATCCCAAAGATGTTCGGTCTCACATGCGGTTCCTCTTCGTCGAAATGTCTTGGCTCAAACTCGTATAGGGGTTGAACCGCACGTGTCGCATTAAAAAAAAAAAAAGAAAAGAAAAAGAAGCATTCCGTCTTCAAGCCACGAGTGGCCTACCTGTACCATCCGACCGCCGTGTCATCCTCACTGGAGGATGCGGATAGGAGGGGCGTGGCGCCCTGAATTAGACACTTGCGACCCTTTGGTTAAATTGTTTGGCTGATGGCATGTTTGCGAAATACAAAGTTAACATAACATATAATAACAGTAATAATAATACCGGGAACCAAACTGACGACCCATAAATGATGTAGGCCACCCAGTTGCGATTTGGTTAGAATAATGTTTATTCACAAAGCAAACTAATAGCGAAAGTGGTCGTATTAACTAATTGCGAAAGTGGTCGTATTAAGAGTTACTGTTGCACTCGAACGCATATCCATTTGACACAGTTCGATCATTCACAATCTCATCGCGAAATACAAGTTATCTACGGGAAAAGTTAGAGTTCACACCAGGCGCGCGACTGCTCACCGCTCAGAGACTAAGTCCCGCGATACCACACCGCGAAATTTTCTAAGTCGTTTCACTTCCTAGCTGTCTAAAGACCGACCGTCCGCTTTCGCGTCTGCATCCGATCTGATCCTTTGGTGCCTCCAGCCGAACTGTCCCTTTAGCGTCTGCACCAGCAGTCGCTCTACCCGTTCCCGGCCGCGTTTCCCGCGCCCCGAATAACCTCGCTCAACTGACTAGGGCAGTTCCCTTTCATGAATCCGTTCATCTGATTGGCTACAGCTTGTTCTACATTATTTTACATTTTATGATATTTAAATAATCAAAGCTTGACCACTTTCACGTTTTAAATAAAGTAACAATAATATCCATTACATAATAAATGTTGAATTCTTTTACGTAAAACCAATACAATTCCCTTGTTAGCTTTGAATGCCACGGCCAGTAGCCTTGCGCCAATGTGCTTTCTGATAAATAAATAAAGAACAAAAGTAACTATTATGCACTAAACTTTACAGCAAATATTCTATTACCTAATGATTCAATAAGTTGTCATGCTGTCATCGTTCAATGTGTTTTGCGTGTAGAAAATGATGATCTGATGCTTAACTGTAAATACTGATAATTTAAATTTGCTATATATTTTAAACAAATAAATCTACAGAGTAGATATTTACAACGCTTGTCATTTTAATGATGCGCTTCTACATGAAATGTCGATCGTTAAGATCGATCAAAGCGTTCATATTTTAGCATTCGGGTTTTTGTTACTAAACTTGTTAATTTCACTTAAACAGTAAATCCTAAACTGTTATAGATATGATCAAGTTTTATTGGGATCACCATGAAACTTTATGGAGGACGGAAGATTAAAATTACTGTTGTTTGATTCCCTGCATTACTACAGAATTAAATAGTTTTAATAAATGCTTCCCTTTATGGCCGAAATAGGTCCACCATATTTAACACTGATACGCCCCTTGGCCGCAAACGGCTTCTACTGGGTTTCCCTACAACGTTGGTTCTCGTCTGTCTCACTCGCACACTACAGCGCTTAGGCCTCAATAGACAATAGACGCCTGTGAGTTTCCCCATCTCGTGGTGAATCTTGCCCCCATTGTGACACGCAGTCCTGGACGACAGGGTTCGTTTCACAATTCCTGTAGGCTGACTCTTTCGGCCATATATTTAAATGAGTGCGCAATGCTCGTTAACTCACAAACACCATTCAAGTATTAGGCCTTAGATCTGTTTCAACTGGCCGACAGTGCAAGGAGTGATCTTTGATCGTGGGACATGTGATCAGTATGTCACCAATTACTCCAGCCATTCAAACAGTTCCTCATTTGGCCTCACGAGGCTGAGTGGTCCCCGCTCCCGATCACCCTACCACGAGAAAAAAATGCTACCAGGTATCGGAACAGGTCTTTCCGCACCGAAGAAAGCGGCGCTAACTTTTTCTGTTTTTGTCGTCTTTCTTTCGATCTGCTTCTTCGTCCTTTGACGTTAGTGGTTCCAGGTGGATGCCGCATGACATCTTTCAGATTCCCTTATTGAGATCTATGCTCGTTTTTTTTTTATTACAGAAGATGGCTAGTCCCCAGACCGAAAAGATAGAGCTACAGTGCCGCAATTATGTGCTTACGGAGGCAGTCGCTCTAGTGCTGTGTCCTCGTCATCACTTGGTGGCTGTGCTGCTTGCGAGTAAAGTAACGTTGTTGACAGCGTTATGCAAATTTTCAGTAAACAAGCAATTAAATGATCTGTATGCCGCTTGCGTACAGCGATTTTGACGGCAATCCACCAACCGAGTAAAAGACTGAAGCTTCAGCCGCTTGTCACCACGTGCGTCGGTCTCTACACCGGCTGTTTGAAGGGGTCGGTGAAAGAAAGTGCTAACCGACAAAAGCATATTTTGCGTAATTACATGTTATATGCATGGTTAAATTCAAAGAGAAAAACATAATTACAATTATACGAATAAAGTTACATAGACAATAGTTATCTCTAGCAATACACGTGAAATTACTTGTTGTTAGATTATGGCGCATTCCAGTACACAACAGATAAAGTGATAAGATTAATCTTCACTAAATTTAGCGTTGGCACTTTCTTCCTTCGACTCATTCATCTGTACTCTGTTGTCAACTTGGAGGTCACAGTTTTAAGACGTTTGTAACGTAGTTCACGTTGTGACGCGTTTGTTGGGCTCCTTAAAGAAATATGAGGCATCGACCCATCAGCATATCCGAACAGCTTTCTCACGCTGATGCCCCACAGCCCTCAAACCGTTTCCAGACATGAAATGATAATTAAATCAAGACCCTACGCTGCCGACAGGTGTTGATATACATCAACGGGGAGAGTTGAAAATGTGTGCCCCGACCGGGACCCGAACGCGGGATCTCCTGCTAACATGGCAGTCACTCTATCCATCTGCGCCACCGAGGGCACAGAGGATAGTACGACTGCAGGGACTTATCTAGTGTACGCTCCCCGTGAGACGCACATTCCCATCTTAATGTCCACACACTACGTTCGTAGTGCCCCTGCCCATTGCACTCATTACTCGCGGCAGACAATCTTACCAAGTCCCGTAAGAGTTCGGGCAATATGTGTGCATCGGCACAGAAGAAGAAGGTCAATGGCCAGTTAGCCTTAACTATATGAAGATGGTATCTCTTCTTTCGGACATGTCCGAAAGAACAGATACCATCTCCATATATTTCCAGATATGATTTCCATTGATCATTTTACTGTCCTGCTCACCGTACGAGGACACTTCAGAAAGGAAGTTACACATATCGTTTCGCGATAAGACCATTTCGCAACAAGACTGGAATACTGTCAGAAGAGAGTGCATGTCCTGGGTTTCCTGTAGACTCAGTTCTGCTGCGTTAGGCATAACAGGGCATCACAGTGTGAGACTGAAACAGTGTGGCATCTGGAAACGTGCTCCATAGTTGGAACAGTCCGAAAGTTACGATTCTCGTGGGCGAAACGTTTAAATTACAAACATATTCACTGTAAAATTCTGGCAGTATGTGCGCCAAACGCAATGTTGATAGTAAAATGGAGCCAACAATTTGCCCATTGACGCACAGAAGTGGATGATCCGGAAGGAATGCCATCGACATCGACTACAGATGACAGCGTGAAAGGTGGCTACACTGAGCCACAGCGCCAGAGATCGCGCTAGAGAGTATTGTTCCGCCGCCTCCACTGGCAGTGATTATTGAGATGTAGTGGGCAGTGCTTGTCGAGGACTCGTAGTAGTCAGTTCGTGTTGAGATGTGCTAGTGGGCAAGGCTTGTCGAGATGTTGTAGTAAGGAGTGCTTGTTCCATGTTTTATGCAGTTGTTTGATGGGATAGACAGCAGATGGTTCAAATGGAAATACTGTAATGATCAGAGTGCTTTTCATCAATATATATGAAGGTAAAATATTCTGTGTTTTTTTTCATTATTTCAGTGTCTTAAATAATGCGTCATTACAGGTTCAGTCAACAAAGCATCTGGCTTGTGTTCTTGGATTAGAGTGTAATTCTGGTTTTCTTGCGTAATTATAGTATTTCTATTTTCTTTAATTATTTCAGTATAAATGGTATTTGAAATTTCTTGTCTTGTTGAAGAAGAACCGTGCCAGATGTGTACGTTGAGTCATACTTCCACACACAGAACAGTGACACTTGTGTTTTGGTTTCGTAGGTTTTATAGTTGCTGGGGACTTAATTAATTAATTAATTGTGTTAACGAAAATTTTCATTTCATTCTTTGTTGTTGTTCTACGCAGTCAGATAGCGTAATAATACTAGTCAGGGCCAACCGTTTACGAGACTACGTAACCGGACAGACAGTTACAAAATCAAAAATTAAAAGTATTTGCATTTTTTTTTTAATTAAGCCCCCATGCACGTGGCGACCGCTGCTTCAGATCGTCCCTTGGAATTCTTCTGATTGTAAAAATAGTAGACAGTAGTATTGTTGTAGTAATTTGTAGTTTAGTAATAGTAGTCTATATTGCATGTGTAGATTTGGTAATTGGCATTCTTCTAATGGTATTTTTCAAAATTTTAATTTTGTTGTCTTGTATACGGGTTTGACAATTTTGTGCAGTTAGGAAGATTTCAATTGTTCGATAATCGTGTTTGAGGGAAACATTTCGTGTGAATGGTATTGTTGGAGATAAAGTGTCATTGTGTGTAATTTTCATATAGTGACGAGTTTTGTGTATTTTATAAATGCTTACGCGATCGATGAAAAAGGTAAAAATGATGGATAGTGAGAATGACGAAATTGTTAACATGGCGAACTCGCCAACAGAGGAAAACAGTATCATGAATAATGAAGTGGAAAACAATTTAATAAGTCGGGAAAATAGTCCGGAACCATTTCAAAATTTTTCTCAATCATAAAATTCACAGAATACGAGATTAACGATAGAAGGTTCTGAAATAGTATCGAACACAGATAGCTTTACAGCTATGACGAAGGAAACTGGTTTTGCGAGAAATGTTAGGGGCGAAAAGAATTTCGAACCAGATCAAATGGAGCAGTTGATGGGTATAATATTAAATTTGGGATCTGAATTAAAAACACGGTTAGACTCACAGGGATCACAAATCAGAACAATGGAAACACGGTTAGACTCACTGGGATCACAGATGGGAACTTTAGGATCTGAATTAAGAACTGATATGGGAACAATGGAAACACGGTTAGACTCACTGGGATCACAGATGGGAACTTTGGCAACACGATTAGAAACTGATATGGGAACAATGGAAACACGGTTAGACTCACTGGGATCACAGTTAGGATCTGAATTAAAAACAATGGAAACACGGTTAGATTCGCGAATAGGAACATGCTTCAAAAACATGAAAGATGAGTTAAAGAAAGAAATTAGAGAAGAAGTACAACCGATTTTGAATTCTCACAATATAGATTAATTGCAGTAGAGATTAGACAAAGGGAACAAGATAGAGAACAGGAAGAAAGAGATCGCGTGATAGTACAAAAATTTTCAGAGTTAAATTTACAACGTGCACATGATAAGGAAGAAATATTTGAGAAAATCGAGGAATCCGTACCAAATGACAGAATAAATAACCTAACACAACAATATGAAAAGTTAACTACCAAATGTGTTAATACTGAAACCCGAGTCGCGACACTTACGGAAGACGTAAATAAACAGAAAGAAAAAATAGGTGACTTATCGGAAAGAGTTGAGGAGATTTCAGATAAATTGACAAATCTTAGTTTACATGGGGGCAGAGACTCGGATGATACAGCTCCATTACCATTTGCAGAAACCGAAGAGTACCAGAACATAAATAAACATGTTGAAAATCAGGGAAAATTTAATGAACGCGTTAAAAAGGAATTTGAGGCATTACGAATGCAAGTCAAACAAATTGAAGGCGAAATCGTAGGAAAAGACAGCAGAAAAAATTTAGAATCACAGATAGCAGAGGGGTTTGAAGAAAGTAATTTGTTTCATTTACGGGATGCAACAAGAGAGCGCCAGGCGCGCGAACTTGACAATAATCGACATTCGGACTGGGACAGACGCGGTAGGTCTTTGTCGCCACGAGGCGAAAACTTTGACTATAAACACTTTTTGACTGTTCGGAAATTTAAGATCTTTCGCAATTCTAAGAATGACATACATCCATGTTCATGGTTAGATCAATTTACGTACGCACTTCCGCCAAATTTGCCACTAAGTCACAAACTGAAATTTATGTGCAGCTATTAAAGTCCTCAGGGGATTCACTACACTAAGTGAATATGTGCCGTAGCGTTCACAGGGCCCCGAGCTGTAGTGGTGCTATTTCCCTTTTAGTTTTCTGCACCGCTGCTTACTCTTTCACTATTCTTTGCATCTATAGCCCGCATCTCGTGGTCGTGCGGTAGCGTTCTCGCTTCCCACGCCCGGGTTCCCGGGTTCGATTCCCGGCGGGGTCAGGAATTTTCCCTGCCTCGTGATGGCTGGGTGTTGTGTGATGTCCTTAGGTTAGTTAGGTTTAAGTAGTTCTAAGTTCTAGGGGACTGATGACCATAGCTGTTAAGTCCCATAGTGCTCAGAGCCATTTGAACCATTTGCATCTATAAAAACAACTCTTCTACTATCAATCTATCTAGACAGTAGGTAAAGAATAACCGGATTTGACTGTTTTACCCAAAAGTGACTTCGGAAATTACCGTTTGGACTTACTATATTTTCTGCAGCATTCATTTGTAATTTAAATGAAATTTTACCTGTTTATATTCATGACAATATTACTTCATATGTTGACGATATTCTTATTGCTAAACGTTCTTGGAGTGAGCACAACAAAATTTTGGATTACTTATTACGTATTTTTGCAAGAGTTGGCATTACAGAGAACTTGGAAAAATCTGAATTTGGTCGTTCTCAGGTGAAATTTCTCGGTCACATTATTTCTACAGAAGGTATTCTTCCTGATCCAGAGAAACTAGACGCTATTCGTAATTATGCTGTTCCTACCATAAAACGTGATGTTCGTAGTTTCCTTGGTGTTTGTAATTTTCTTAGACGCTTTGTTAGATTCGATGATTTGGCCACACCTCGTTTACACACTTCAGTTATGCGCACTTTGGTCCCAGAAAATGCTTTCACAAATTACGAGAAAATTGCTACTTCAGTAATATGGAAAAACGTATTCGATCTGTTCTTGCCAAATGCAAATTATGTCAAAAAGCTAAGCCGCCAACTGTTTCTCACAGAGCACCGTTGTTTCCTATCATTCCAGCGAAATTAAAAGGACATGGCTGCAGTCGATTTGTTCGGTCCAGTGGTTCGTTCTACTAATGGTTTTGCGTACATTTTCGTAGCAGTGGAATTGACATCAAAATATGTGTGTTTTACACCTTTACGCAAAGCAACAGCTCGTTCAGTATGTAACGCTTTCATCAAACATTTTCTTAAAGAAGTGGGTCATGTTGATAAGGTTATATCAGATAATGGATCACAGTTTCGCTCTAAAATTTGGCTTCGTACTCTACGGCGTCGTAAGATTAAACCAATCTTCATTTCACTTTTTCACCCTCAGTCTAATGCTTCAGAGAGATGGATGAAGGAAATCAATAAATTGTGTCGACTTTATTGTCATCAGAATCACAGAACTTGGGATCAGTATCTTCATATTTTTCAAAACATTCTGAATGAACTTCCTAATGACTCAACTTCTTTACCGCCTATATTGATATTAAAAAATAAAGTACCAACAAATCGCATTTCTGAAATCGTTCCTTTTCCGCCTTCACGGAAACTGCGGCATTCTGAAGTTGTCAACCTGGCTCTACGAAATATTGCGTCTGCGGCTGCAAGAAGAGAGAAATCAGCTAAACGTCCTGGTCGTTTAAAAATTTTGTCGGTTGGTCAAAAGGTGTTAATTAAGTCTCATCGTTTGTCTCATAAAGGAAAAGGCTTATGTCGCAAATTTTTTTCTGCTTTATAACGGTCCATATAGAATTCGCAAAATTATTCATGATAACACTGTTGAAGTAGAAACTCTTAAATCTCGGCGCTCTAAGGGAATACATCATATATCGAACGTAAAAATTTTTGTGGAATGACATACTTCAGAGAAACTAACAGCTACATGTAAACATGCAGAGAATACAAGGATACCGCGCCGTGTTCCGGCGGCGGCAGATACTCAAAGCAACAGTGAAGTCTGCGCGCCGCACAAGGCAGTCGTTGACCGCAAACAATCACTTCCCACGTCACGCGCCTACAGCTGATCGAGCGCTCAGTGCGAATGCACTGACAGCCGTAAACAAATACACAGTCTAATTTCTCGGATTAAATTCAGTATAAAGCTATAGTGACTTGATGAATTATGTTATTAACTTTCAGTATTTTTCAGGATACGGTTGTAAAATATTTAAGACCTTCAGGTAAATTCTGTGCGTGTCCGACGTTAAGACGACTTGCTATGGAGAAAATTTCAGGAAGAATGTAATTTCGAAGAAAAAAAAAGTAATAAACTAAAAAGGGTAACTATTAATTGAGTTTATTTTGCAGGTAACATATATCCACTTAGGTACGTATTTTAGATGTAATTTGCTGCTCGCGATTACGTGATTCATACTTTGTGCTAATTTCATGTTCTATGAATTTACTTGTGAAGCGACGTGCTTGTGTACATTTGCTGATTTTGACAATTATTGATTAATGAACAGTGTTGTTACTTATGTATATTATGCATCGCTTGGCTGCTATGCTTTTTCACTGATGTCATATTTTTTTATTATGTGCCTGCTGTGCTTATTTATTTAAATTGTAATTGTCAACTGATTAATTGTGCTGACTGTGGTTATGTATGTAAGTTATACTTTGTGATTTATCTGCTTGCACCTTCATGTTTACTTATTAAGGTCACATATGAACATTTATTTGCTTATGCTGATATGATGATAATGACCTGTTTATTATGTAAGATACATATTTGCTGCTTTGCGTATGGATTGCATATTTACACATTTCTGTTTGTTGTCATAAGTACTCTTTAATTTGGTGTATAGAAATGCTGATATACTGTGTACGAACATAGAGTTTAGGTTACACTGTGGTATTAATTATAGATTGTTCGCTTGGCAGAGCCTCGTTGTAGGAATTGTGCTGCATCCACTTGTTGACATTCTGTTCTCTACTGGTATATTTACTCGCTATTGCTTGTTTTGCTTATGCTCAGTGCCTTTCATTTTTAAGATAAGAAAATGAACTGCAGTAATTCGACGAACGACATTAGTACAAGAAACTTCATTGAAGTCACATGAGCTGGAGGTTTTATGGAAGCTGTATAAATTTATGCTAATAGGAAGGAAGCTAACGACATGACACACCAACATTAGGTTTAGACCATTGACAGTTATGACACTGCATTCTTCGTGAGCAATTGAAATAGGAAGTGACACTTGACACAAAAAATACTCCACATGTTTGCTTCTGCCATGATTCTTGAAGTGGTGTACACACTGTGAAATATTGTGATCATTCACACTCCGTAATCGTACTTAATTTCTGAAAGTTATTCGAACTAAAGTCTGTTAGAGGTCATGTATGCATTTCTTTTATTTAATGATGAACAAGGAAACCAAAATGTGTTTTATGATTCATAATGAGTAGAATATTTGGATCAGGTGGATTATACAGAGGTTGTGTGTGGACACTGTGTCTTCGGATTGCATGAGATGATGAATTGAGGTTTGCACTAGGATTTTATCTGTACTTGTTCGAGGAGACTGACTAGAAGAAAGAGTTTTTATGGAAGTGAAATGATATTGGTAATAAGGTTTATATGTATCGACGTACTGAAGAGGTATTATTGAGGTATTGAGATTATGTGAAGTTGATGATTATTGGAGTGAGATTATGTGAAGTTGATGATTATTGGAGTTTTCGTGGACAAGAGGTAAGGTAAATAATATTGATGACAAGGTTTATATGTATCGACGTATTGAAGAGGTATTATTGATGATATTGATATGTATCAACGTAAGAGGTATTATGATTATTGGAGTTTTGGTGGATAAGAGGTAAACTAAGTGAGGAGCATTTTTTTTTTGTTGGTCTATATGGAACAAGGAGGATGAAGATGGCAGACTAGAACACTTAAATAGAAGGAAGATTGTCTACACACACACTTTGTTAAATCAATAAGCAGTACATACTTTTTTTTTGAGAGAGGAAGTAATTGCATATCTTGGGTCACTGACAGTTGTTCAGCAACCGTACATTTTGATCTGGCTTGGCAAACATTGGTCTTGACATGATGACTATGACGTTGACTAACTATTATTGACTGTTATACATTGCTGCCACTACTACTTGATACACATGATGAACATAAAATTTTGACAGAATTGCATTTACACAGTTAACACTATTCAATTACACAGTAGTACTTAATGTGGATGAAAGATGAGTGAGTGTGTTTTGTGTGTTTTCCTTTTATAATCCCAGAGAAGTGATCCCAACCTATCTCCTAAATATAATCTTACTTGTTTGTAGTGGCTTGCACTGACACCCATAAACATTATAGGTTTACTGTTATTTGTGTACTGTAATAGTTAATATGACAATTATCTGATATCATTTGTGTGTTTAATATTATTTGTATGATGAACTGTCTAATTAGTGATAGTGAATATTATGGACTGTTACTTGCACTTTTTCTACATGATTCGTGCCACTAGGACATGTTTAATTTCTGCTGATGAACAGTGTGATTAGTGAAAGTGAATATTATGGACTGCAGTCAGCACCTGCTCAACATTGCTGGGTGCCACTGATGGACTGCTTCTACTGAAATGATGTCACTTGTTGCTGTCTGCACCTGCTCAACATTGCTGGGTGCCAATGATGAACTGCTTCTACTGAAAAGATGTTACTTGTGGGTGTCTGCACCTGTTCAACATTGCTGGTGCCACTAATGGAACTGCTTATACTGAAATGGTGTTACTTGTTGGTGTCTGCACCTATTCAACATTACTGGGTGCCACTGATGGACTGCTTCTACTGAAATGATGTCACTTGTTGGTGTCTGCACCTGCTCAACATTGCTGGGTGCCACTGATGGACTGCTTCTACTGAAATGATGTCACCTGTTGATGTCTGCACCTGCTCAACATTGCTGGGTGCCACTGATGGACTGCTTCTACCGAAATGATGTCACTTGTTGGTGTCGGCACCTGCTCAACATTGCTGGGTGCCACTGATGGACTGCTTCTACTGAAAAGATGTCACCTGTTGCTGTGTGCACCTGCTCAACATTGCTGGTGCCACTAATGGAACTGCTTATACTGAAATGGTGTTACTTGTTGGTGTCTGCACCTATTCAACATTACTGGGTGCCACTGATGGACTGTTTCTACTGAAAAAATGTCACTTGTTGGTTTTTGCACCTGTTGACCATTGCTGGGTGCTACCGCTGGAACTGTCAACTACTTGTTTCTTGGGCTATGGAAAGCGTTTATGTGAATATTTGTATAAACTGATTTTTTGTGTATTACTGTTTGTGAAAAGTTATGAGACTCTTACCTGCACATATTCGTCATTGCTGACGCTATTGATTGAACTGTTTAACCACATAATACTTGTGTAAACTGTTATGTAAAGTCACATGTATGAAAGAATTTGTATTGCTTACTGTATTTTATATATTAGGTTATTGAAAGGTCAGTGCAAAGCCAAAATGTTATCTAGTATGTGATATTTACGTATTAATATTATCTTTTATTTTTGTCTGTATTTTTTTGACGAATTTGGTGGTATTTTCACCACCAATGCTGGCAAAAATACCATCAAATTCTAGCCCGTGGAGGAAGGGCATATGAAAGGTGGCTACACTGAGCCACAGCGCCAGAGATCGCGCTAGAGAGTATTGTTCCGCCGCCTCCACTAGCAGTGATTATTGAGACGTCGTAGTGGGCAGTGCTTGTCGAGGACTCGTAGTAGTCAGTTCGTGTTGAGATGTGCTAGTGGGCAAGGCTTGTCGAGATGTTGTAGTAAGGAGTGCTTGTTCCATGTTTTATGCAGTTGTTTGATGGGATAGACAGCAGATGGTTCAAATGGAAATACTGTAATGATCAGAGTGCTTTTCGTCAACATATATGAAGGTAAAATATTCTGTGTTTTTTTTCATTATTTCAGTGTCTTAAATAATGCGTCATTACAGGTTCAGTCAACAAAGCATCTGGCTTGTGTTCTTGGATTAGAGTGTAATTCTGGTTTTCTTGCGTAATTATAGTATTTCTATTTTTTTAAATTATTTCAGTATAAATGGTATTTGAAATTTCTTGTCTTGTTGAAGAAGAACCGTGCCAGATGTGTACGTTGAGTCATACTTCCACACACAGAACAGTGACACTTGTGTTTTGGTTTCGTAGGTTTTATAGTTGCTGGGGACTTAATTAATTAATTAATTGTGTTAACGAAAATTTTCATTTCATTCTTTGTTGTTGTTCTATGCAGCCAGATAGCGTAATAATACTAGTCAGGGCCAACCGTTTACGAGACTACGTAACCGAACAGACAGTTACAAAATCAAAAATTAAAATTATTTGCATTTGATTTTAATTAAGCCCCCATGCAAGCGTCCAAGCAATCGAGGAAGTGATTGGAAGTGATTGTAGATACTTCAACACCGAGGACGTTCACACTACGGTTGTCGAATGGCTCCGTGACCAGTGACTAGATTTGTAACGCTGAGGGACTGAACCACAGGTAGAACGTTTCTACCGTTGTTTACAGAGGCTTGGTGACTGTGTTGGTAAATAATATCATGTACCTGTATCACTCTGAAGTGTACTGCAACATTCTATAAAAGCTACAGAGCCTGCCATAATAACGCGTACCCGGCCGCGGTGGCCGAGAGGTTCTAGGCGCTTCAGTCTGGACCCGCGCGACCGCTACGGTCGCAGGTTCGAATCCTGCCTCGGGCATGGATGTGTGTGATGTCCTTAGGTTAGTTAGGTTTAAGTAGTTCTACATTCTAGGGGACTGATGACCTCAGAAGTTAAGTCCCATAGTGCTGAGAGCCATTTCAACCAATAACGCGTAACTTACTTTTTAAAAGCCCCGTCTTACGCCTTCTGCAGTCGCAGTGCATGCAACCACTTGACACAGATGGTGAATGGGTTGCATAACGATGTAGGATACGAAACAAACCGAAGAAGCTTTGACGCTACATTCTCAATCTTCGCTGACCCCAACGCCTGAACTCTGCATTCTTCGGAAGGAGATAAGTATAATTTCAGCAGCTTGGGAAGTCTAATTATATTTTCAGAGAGCTAAATAAGTTGTTTTGTTTTAATTTTTCTGACTTGATGAAGGTTCTGCTGCTACGTATACAGTACCTACAAATTGACCCAAAAGTCCGTTAACATTTGAAAATGCAGTAATTTATAGAATAATGTGAGTAGAGGGGTAAAAATTGGCAAACATGACTGACACAGTTGAAATCAAAAATTAGTACAAACACTGGCCAACAGATGGCGCTGGACACTAATATGGCAGTGACGTCGCATGAGAATCGTGTATAAAATGAGCTTTAGTGAGAGAGGGAGTCAGATCACGCCTAACATGGCTGATAATCACCTGCTGGAAGTATGACTTTAGCGCAGGACGGGGCCACACCCGATATTGCTACACGTATGAAACATTTCTTGTGCGTATCGTTTGGTGAGGATTGCGTGCTGAGCCGTCACGTCCCTCAGGCTTGGCCTCCCAGGTGCCCAGATCTCAGTCCGTGCGATTATTGTTTGTGAGGTTACCTGAAGTCGTAGGACTACCACGATCGTCGGACGTCATTGCTAAAAGACAACATCCGATGGCAATTTCTCCCCATACCTACTGATATACTGTACAGTGCTGTTCGAAACATTGTCCCTCAATTACAGGTAAAGAATATCGTCTTTGCTAAAATGAATTGTTGTGCTAATTATTGCCTCTGTGTAATATGAAGTGCCATTTGTTGGTCATTTTCTGCACTTTTTCTGTTTCAATAAACCCCCATGTTATTTCAAGCATATGTGTCAATTTTTCCTCTCGACCAAAATTACTCCATGAAGTACTGAATTTTCAAATGTTAACGGACGTTTGGGCCACCATGTATACGGAGTAAATTTGGTGCAAGAAAAGCCCTGTGGCTTTTATCCGACGGCTAAAGAAGAACAGATATTTTACTGTATTCGCGATACGCACAGGAACGTATTGCTACAAACCTATCTGACAGTTTGTTAAGACCGTCAGTTGAGACGATGCTATTTTCGTTAATTACTAGCGTGACGTATCTTCGCATTGACAAACTAGGATCACGTAGCAACTCTAGTTCCTCTTCAATCTCTATTGTTTCCTATTTTTCCAAGACGCCATGTTCTACACATATTTTTTGTTTCTTCTGTCTTTATTGTTCCCTATTTCCTATTTCTAAAGCATAAAAGCCGTCTGATCTCGGTATTTTATACTTAAAAATATTTATTTCTATTATTTCCGTTTCATTGATATTGTTTCGTTCTTTATTATTATTGTAATCCATGCTATTGTCGACCTCTTTTTCGTTGAACACAGGAACAATTGTTCGGTTAGCCTGTTTTTCATTCATTCGGCAGAAGCGTCCATAGACGATTAATCTTCATTTTACCACTACTTCTAATAATTTATCCATATTTTCGTAAATCCCGTCGTTATTCCTCATTTTCCAACGTCTTTAGTTTGTATTGAATCCATTATTTTTTCTAGTAGTCCGTCTTTCAGGTACGTCTGTTCTGTCCAGAGTATCGTTCATCGTTAAGCATTAACATGGGTGTAAGCCGGCCCTGTGACCGAGCGGTTCTAAGCGCTTCAGTCCGGAACCACGCGGCTGCTACGGCCGCAGGGTCGAATCCTGCCTCGGGCATGAATGTGTGTGATGTCCTTAGGTTAGTTAGGTTTAAGTAGTTCTAAGTTCTAGGGGACTGATGACCTCAGATGTTGAGTCCCATAGTGCTCAGAGCCATTTGAACCATTTTTGAACAGGGGCGTAAGCTTTTCGCTCTTACCACTGTGGTGTAATGTTTTAGTTCTGTTTCCCTAGATGGGCATATTACGTTATAGATATTTTTTGGGGAAGATTCTTTCCATTTTATTAAATCTTACATCCAATGGAAAGTTTTCTTGCCCATTCTGTTGTGTAGTTTCTCCAAGATATTTAAATTTGTTAACTCGCTCTATTTTAACTATTTGTGTTTCTTTATACTCTGGTGCATTTTTTATATTTTTCATCAATTTTGTTTTTCGAGCTGAAATATTGAGATCAATATTTATTTCCAAAAGTTTTCTTTGTGTAACTGCTTCCGTCACATATTCTGAAAGTATTGCAGAATTGCCTACAAAAACCAAGCAGTTTACCTTAATTCCATTTGATTTCGTTGGTTCAAATTTGTGATTTTTTAGCTCCGGATTCCTGATTCCTACAAATTTTTCGAAACAAAAACTTTAAAGGTGTAAGCTATTTCCTTCCCTGACATCAATTTTTATTTAAAATCACTGAGATATTTCCCCAGTAGGCCGGCTGGAGTGGCCAAGCGGTTCTAGGCGCTACAGTCTGGAACCGTGCGACCGCTGCGGTCGCAGGTTCGAATCCTGCCTCGGGCATGGATGTGTGTGATGTCCTTACGTTAGTTAGGTTTAAGTAGTTCTAAGTTCTAGGGGACTGATGACCTCAGAAGTTAAGTCCCATAGTGCTCAGAGCCATTTGAACCATTTGAACTTCCCCAGTAAATTTGATTTCAGAGCCGCGCGGGATTAGCCGAGCGGTTTAACGTGCTGCAGTCATGGACTGTGCGGCTGGTCCCGGCGGTGGTTCGAGTCCTCCCTCGGGCATGGGTGTGTGATTGTCCTTAGGATAATTTAGGTTAAGTAACGTGTAGACTTAGGGACTGATGACCTTAGCAGTTAAGCCCATAAGATTTCACACACATTTCAACATTTTTTTAAACTTCAGAAGTCGTATTTGTGACAGTTCCACGTATTATGTTTGCTAATTTTGCTTTAACACCGAATTCTCTAATTACCTTTTCTTTTGTTTATCTGTCGACAGGATGAAATGCCTTCTTGAAATGAATAAATATAATATTATCTGAATAACATTTCTTGGTGGGATATTGATATTATGTGACAATTCTGTTATGTGCAAGATCTCCACTTTCTAAATTCCTCTGATTCTCTCTGTTGTTTGTCTAAAGTTTCTCCAAGTCTGTTCAGGGAAATTTTGCTGATATTTTGTATGCCACTTGCAGAAATAACATTGCTCTGTATTTACAGACATTTTGTTTCTCCCCCTTTTTGTGTAGCGGTGGGTTGTACTAGGGTAGGCGACCCAGAAAAATTCACCCTTTTCAGGTCACGTTCTGTCAGAAACATGTGTCTTTGTTCATCAAATGCAACAGTTTCTTACTGCCGCCGCGCAATTCTTTTTATTCCCCACGTTTCAGTTTCGTATAATTCTAAACATCAAATAAAGAAATTCACAACTTAATTAAACACAGCCCAAAATGAGACGTAGTGTCGTTCTTTTGTAGAAGCTATTTTTCTTCTCTTATACGACCTTATATCTCATTTTGTGCAATGACTTCCGCAACAGAAAATTTTCTTTTGTTATGCAATATTTTAAAAATTAAGAAATTAGACACGTTTCACATTTATTCTAACACTTACCAATGTTTACGTTACTCATAAGACTACTTCATGTTATGCTATAGTTTTTCTACAACACTGTTTGTAAAACTGCCTCTGACCTAGGTTTTAAACAATAATGTTCATTCTTTTCTCTTCTTATACCACTTTAAGTTCTTAATATTGAATCAGTGTAGGAATCATTACCTTGAATGAAATTTAGTTCGCGTATGAATTATACTGATAAAAGAAGGCTTCGATGTGGAAAGAAATAACACGATATTGGATTTCCAAATTCCGTGTCTGAAAAACACTCTACGTTCTACGATAAGAGCATTTACACGTCGTGGCACCGAATCAAATTTGGAGTTTGTGCTTGAGGAAAAGTGTTCTAGGTAGCTTCTATCCCAGACCAACGTTTAATTATATCTTGTACTGTATGAATGTCACGAACGAGACGCAGGATGCTGAAATGAGAGAAAATTAGAGACCAGTCAACAGACCAAGTAACCAGCAGTAATGATCATGCAGAGAAAAAGTATTGAATGTTTCTTGCGTCCTGTTATTGTTTACTGCCTTGTGGGAATGTAGTTTCAAGAACATACTAAACGTAGGCATGTTTTCGCGATCTGTAAACTCCTAGACAAAGCAGACGCCGTTTGAAGTACCTACAATCTGCCACAGTTGAGATCGCTCATAATACCCAACTGTACTCCAGATCATAATGTAAAGTGGTATTCCGGAATGACACTGCGCAACACTTAATTTTATAGATTACCCAACTGAAATAATATTTGCTTAGACAGTGGACTCAGATGACCAGTATCCAACCAGATATCGTGATTATCGTTACCTGTTACTTTCGTAAATCACTGGATGTGAGCCCCAGGATGGTTTCATTCGATAAAACCAAAGGTGATCTGCCCAACCATATCGACAGCATATTGGCTAGGCATTGTCTTCATGGACGACAATTCGCGTTCCCATCGTGCACATCTTGTGAATGACTTCCTTCAGGATAACGACATCGCTCGATTAGAGTGGCCAGCATGTTCTTCTGACATGAACCCTATCGAACATGCCAGCGATAGACTGAAAAGGGCTGTTTATGGACGACGTGACCCACCAACCACTCTGAGAGATCTACGCCGAATCGCCGTTGAGGAGTGGGACAATCTGGACCAACAATGCCTCGATGTACTTGTGGTTCAAATGGCTCTGAGTACTATGGGACTCAACTGCTGTGGTCATAAGTCCCCTAGAACTTAGAACTACTTAAACCTAACTAACCTAAGGACAGCACACAACACCCAGCCATCACGAGGCAGAGAAAATCCCTGACCCCGCCGGGAATCGAACCCGGGAACCCGGGCGTGGGAAGCGAGAACGCTACCGCACGACCACGGGATGCGGGCGATGTACTTGTGCATAGTATGCCAAGAGGTACCGGTGTGTACAGCAATGTGGACCACCACCTCTTAAGATCTCGCTGTATGGTGGTACAACACGCAATGTGAGGTTTTCATGAGCTATAAAAAGGGCGGAATTGATGTTTATGTTGATCTGTATTCCAGTTTTCTTTACAGGTTCCGGAACTCTCGGAACGGAGGTGATGCAAAACTCGTTATGATGTGCGTATAATTTCACATTTCATGTTCCAGTATCGTCTTTAACACAAGCCGTACACCTATACTAACTACCGTATTCCTCCCTATACAAACTTAGCAACATCTTCATACTATGCTTTTTGCCTGTAACTGGATATAGTAAAAATTTAGACAACGTTTTCAACAGGTGCCAATACGAAACTTCCAGCACTCCTTTCTAAACGGAGCAACTTCATTCCATTATGTCGTAAACATAATATAGCCAGGCAGAAGTTGTTCTATACTAAGAGACTTCTAACCCATTCTTAGCTTATTTCCCGGCAAGTGATGAAATTTTCATTGAAATTATTAATAATCCATTCAGAGGTGTATAGAGTCCCATTTAAAATAAACCCAGAATAGAATTTCACAGAAGACAACGCATTAGATATCAGTATTAGCTAGAATAACAAAAAAAAGGACTTCCGGGTAAGAATTTCGATTTAATAATGAGTTATACAATTGAGCAACAAAGTTGTTTCGTTGTAACTTCAAATTTGCTCGCCGTTTCAATGTATTTGTGCTCTACATTGGCTACACAAAAAAAATGGCTTCAGTATTACAATTTAAAATGATCGTCTTTTGAGACCACATTCAGTTGAAAACTACGAAATCAGGTGACGGCAAAATGATGATGGTGAGCGCCACGTTAATTTATACAAGGTGATTTTTTCCTCCATGTACAGACTCTAGGGATTGATCAATGAGAGGATACGGAGCAAAAAAGATCTGACGAACTCATGTCCGGAAATGCATGGTTTCTATGCTAGAGATGATTTGTTCAATCGTACATTGTTACAGAGACGGCAGTCTAATATACGCGCTATACCATGCAGCCACAGTTAGAGTATGTGTAGAAAATGGCTTCCATGTGCCTCAACACATGCGTTACGTGCCGTAGCATGTTCTGTCTCACACGTTCATATCGGCCAGGCTGCATCCTAACGGTGTCAAACGTAGCATGAATACGCTGCTCCAGTGTCTCCACAATGAAATGGGCTCTGCATACATGATACCCCTGAGATGGCCCCATAACAAGAAATCGCACTGGTGGAGGTCCGGTGAACGAGCAGGCCATGCAACTGGACCTCCTCGTCCGATCCATCGGCGAGGGAACACACGATTAAGATGCGTTCGGAAGTTAACGGCGAAGTGGGCTGGAGCACCATCAAGTAGCAGCCACACAACCCCTCGAGTCATCAATAGCACTTCTGCCAGCAGGGGAGGCAAAGTCACGCGCTAGAAACGCCGATAGTTCCGACCTGTTAGGCGACGTGGGAGGAAGTCTAGTCCCAAAATAGGTCGCCATTTATCCCGGCCACACATTCAGGCTACACTGATGCTGATGATTCGCTGTCATCATGCCATGGGGGCTCTGCATACTATCCCACAGATGACTGTTACGAAAGTCGAAGATACCACACCGCGTAAAGATAGCCTCATCTACGAATAGAATGGATGACACAAATCCCAGAATCGTAGTTGCCTAGTGAAGAAACTAATGACAAAAGTGCTCCCGATGTGGAATGTTTGTCGCTAATAAGTCCTGCACACGCTGTAAGTGACAAGGGTAGTAACAATTGCCACGAAGAATGTTCCACTCGGTCGTCTGGTTTACCTTGTGATGGCTGGCCCTCATGATTTCCTGCACCTATAACGACCCTGTCTCAGACAAACGGCGAAACACTTTGCAAATATTGATAGCTGTGGTTGTTGTCGGAGGGTAGGTCTCCTGATACAACCTTGCTGCCCGCCACGCGTTGCCATTTGCCTTCCTGTAAGTAAACATCAGCTCGACAAGCTCTCGATTCGAATACGGAACCATTGTGTGCAACGCTGTATCACATCCACTACAAGGTGAGTCAGCAAGAGAAGTGAATCGGGCACAGCATAGCAAATTACTATGGCGGGAGAGGACGCTAAGGCATGGTATATGAGTAACACCCCTAGGAAGAGATCATGTATACTGTAACTGAGCCTGCTTGGTACAGCGTGTGTTAGACTGCAGTCTCTGTAACAAAGTATGATTTAATAAATGGTCTCTAGCATGGAAACTACGAATTCGGGACGTAAGTTCATTAGACCTTTTATTGCTCCGTATCCTCTCATCTATAGATTCCTAGAGTTTGCACACGTGGAAAATATAATCGTATGTACATATTTGACTCAGCACCATCGTTGATTTCCGTAGTTTTAACTAAATCGCATAACCTGTTACACTTCATTTCCATCGAAGATGTAGTGGATGTAAAGCAAACGACTTAGCTGTTAATTCGAGGTGCTATTTCGCGTAATTTTTACACATCAGAGACAAATTATTCAGTATCTAAAATTGTCAGTTGTCAAAAAATTGGTAGGAATGCTCATTAGCAAATTGTTTTGGGATGTTTACGAAAGAGGGGTTCACAAAAATGGTTCAAATGGCTCTGAGCACTACGGGACTTAACATCTGAGGTCATCAGTCGCTAGAACTTAGAACTACTTAAACCTAACTATCCTAAGGACATCACACACATCCATGCCCGAGGCAGGATTCGAACCTGCGACCGTAGTGGTCGCTCGGTTCCAGACTGTAGCGCCTAGAACCGCACGGCCACTCCGGCCGGCTAAAGAGGGGTTCACTGAGCCCTTGTGAGGCCAATTGAGGTGCTACTTGATGGCGAAGTAGCGGCTCCGGACATGAAGACTGATAACGGCCGGGAGAGCGGTGTGCTGATCGCTTGCCCCCCCCCCCCCCCCCCATCACACACACACACACACATACACACACAAGAATAGAATCCAGTGACGCCTGTGGGCTGAGGATGACATTGCGGTCGGTCGGTACCGTTGGGCCTTCAAGGCCTGTCCGGGCGGAGTTTTTACGAAACGATATAATCATCTTAGACATATGCAGATGTGATATTCATCTCAAGAAACTAAAGCACGTCTGGTGGTAAAGTGATACGAATCACATGCTGTATAGGAATCATATTTTAGTCTAACATAGCAGAACATAGAATGCCGGCCGGAATGGCTGAGCGGTTCTAGACGCTACAGTCTGGAACCGCGCGACCGCTACGGTCGCAGGTTCGAATCCTGCCTCGGGCATGGATGTGTGTGATGTCCTTAGGTTAGTTAGGTTTAAGTAGTTCTGAGTTCTAGGGGACTGATGACCTCAGAAGTTAAGTCCCATAATGCTCAGAGCCAACCAGTACATAGAATAAATTTCTTTTATTTCAATCTGTGAACACAGAACTGTTGGTCCTTCCTGGTTTCTGACAGCGGTGACCGTCTTCAGATCTGTAGCAAAATATGGAAAAATCGAATGTAACTAGTAGACAGTCTACAGCTCAAAACAATAAAATATTCCATAATCAAAAGTTGTACTTCCATACATTTGAAAAACATGAGCATTACAATACGGCGAGGCATACCCGTTCTAAATCGTCAAAAAATACACACATAATCAGCTTAGCATTGCCGCACATATTTACAATATGGTGTAAACTAGGCCACAGTGCCAGCCCAGTCATCAACAAACTGATTTACAGTAACCAGAAAATAGTCGTAAGCTTGTTCATTGAGTACACTGTAGGCCTATACACTGTAACAGTTGTGTTACTAAATGTGACACTTCTGTCACTAAATGTAACTGGGTTTTCTCTTTTGATGCAAGACAATTGTCAGGATGAGCATTCTAAAGCATTCTGTCAGGGTGAAAATATTAAATAAATTAACTTTTCTCTCTTAACAACATGTGGGCAGGGTGGGTTCTTCCTTGGCTCGGGTATGAGGTCGACTGAAACATCATTTTTACATAAGATAACTTTTATTGAAGATTTGTACAACTGTATCTTACGGAATGTTCTGGTTCGGAGAGTGGCAGCTGTGTCGTTTGTGAAGTCTTCTGCTGCGGCAGCGGCGGCGGTGGCGGCGGCGTCTGATTACGCGTAGCGGTGTGTATCTCGTGTCGCCGTCTCGCCCAGTTGACTGGAGACGCGCAGCGCGAGGTGGCCCGTTTAATTATTGCGAGCGGAATCGTGCATCGGATGATAATACCTTGGATGTGGCGTCCCAGTGTTTCTCTTCTCTAAGCGGCCGCGGCGCGGCGGGGGAAGGCCAGTGTCCAGGACTCGAACCACGGACTCCCGCTTGCCAGCCTTCGGCTGTCAGATCTTCATCCCAGCTCACAGGTGACTGCTGATGTGAGGCCGTCTCCTTCCCGTCCTCACGAGTCACCCGGGTACGTAAAGATCAGACTTCAAGTACCTTTTAACTTCTGTCTTCTGGCGCCGCGGCTGCTGCTTGCTATTCCATTACAGCGGCGGACTTGGTTCGTCTGTGCATGATGCAGTCTCTTCTTGCATGACGGTCTTCAGCACCGAAACTGACTGAAAGCTACTGCTACTTCTTCGTCTTCTTCGTCTCCGTCTCCGTCTCCGTCTCCGTCTTCATCTCCGTCTCGTCTTCATCTCCGTCTTCATCTTCATCTGTCTGGCCCACTGCGTCTCGCGTATTTATTCACTTCAATTTACTGGAGGTGAACGACTTCACGGTCATTGCCTCTTCTGTCACGTTGAGAAGCTCCTCGAAGAATCTTCTTAACGTCGGTCATTGGCTCTTGGAATGTAGGCGAGGGCTTTTGATCCCATGTGACGACTGAGAAACACGTGAGCCGGGTATTGCCTCTTCTGTCACGTTGAATAGCTTCTCGAAGAATCTTCTTTACATCGGTCATTGGCTCTTGGGATGTAGGCGAGGGCCTTTGCTCACATACGACAACTGAGAAACACGTGAGCCGGTCGGGCGATGCCCTGACGGCTGAATCGACAGCGCCCGCTTATGTGGAACTTGCTGACTTTACGGTCATTGTCTCTTCTGTTCTGCTGTTCGGCCCGCTGTTTGCGAGTGTGTAACTCTCTAAACTAAACCAAGTTTTTCATTTATATTCTAATTTCTAGTTCACTTTGATTTCACTAATTTATTTACTTAAGTACCACTCAACAACACTGAACAACCAGAACATTATGACCACCTACCTAATAGCCGGGCCGGCCGCGGTGGTCTAGCGGTTCTAGGCGCTCAGTCAGGAACCGCGCGACTGCTACGGTCGCAGGTTCGAATCCTGCCTCGGGCACGGATGTGTGTGATGTCCTTAGGTTAGTTAGGTTTAAGTAGTTCTGAGTTCTAGGGGACTTATGACCACAGATGTTGAGTCCCATAATGCTCAGAGCCATTTTGAACCTAATAGCCGGTATTTCCACCTTTGGCACGGATAACAGCGGAAACGCGTCGTGGCATGGAAGCGCTGAGACCTTCGTAGGTCGATGGAGGGATTTTCCTCCACATATGCGCACACAAATCACCTACTTCCCGAAAATTCCGGGGTTGGAGGCGACGAGCTCTGACGCCACGTTCAGTCACATCCCAGGTGTGTTCGATCGGGTTCAGTTCTGGCGAGATGAGGGGGCTAGCACACGATTGGAACTCGCCTCTGTGTTCTCCAAACCACTCCATCACACTCCTGGCCTTGTGATATGGCGCATTATCTTGTCGAAAAATGCAACTGCTATCGGGAAACACGATCGTCATGAAGGGGTGTATGTGGTCTGCAAGCAGTATACGCTCCTTCTTCGCCATCATTGTATCTTGCACGAGCTCCACTGCACCATGGACGAATGTTCCCCAGCGCATAAACGAACCGCCACCAACTTGCCACCGACCCGCAGTACACGTGTCAAGAAACTGTTCCCCTGGAAGACGACGGATTCGCACCCACCCATCGGCATGATGAAGAAGGTATCGGTATTCAGCAGACAATTCAATGTCCTGATACCGCGCCAGTGTACAGTGCCGATGGTCATGCGCCCAAATGGGCAGTCTTAGCTGCCGATGTCGTGGTGTTAACAATAGCCCATGCATCGGTCGTCGGCTACGGAGGCCCATTGTTAGGAGTGTTCGGTGTACTCTGTATTCAGACACACTTTTACTGTGCCCAGCATTAAAGTCTCATGTTAGTTCTGCCACAGTTCGCCGCCTGTCCTCTTTTACCTGTTCGCCCAGCCTACGACGATCGACATCTGTAATGAGGGGTAGCCGCGGACCCCGCGACCTCTGGATGTGCTTTCATCTTGGTTTCGCTACCTGTTGAAGTTACTCACCACAGCACTCCTCGAACACCCGGCTCGTGCCGTGTCTCCGCGCCATCACAATCCACTCTCGCTCAGACTCAGATAGACCGCGCGCCTTCCCCATTCTACACACGAACAGCACGCTCACTGATACTACACGCACCGAGCGTGTGTCTGATAACAGTCATTCCTCGTAAGGTGGCGCTGCTATCGCCTGGATGGGTTTATATCGATAGTAGGTCGGTGGTCATAATTTTCTGGCTGATCAGTATCCACTGTTGTCAATTAAAAAATTTTACTTAGTCCAATAAAATGGAAAAGTACAATAGGTAAAAACAGTAGTGGACGTATAAATTGCATGAATTGTTACAGGAATAAAATACAATAAATTTAAAACCACGAAAAAGTTAAATTTTATATTATTAAAAAGAAAGTGATTAGGTGGCAGTATGCGTTGCTTTGACACTTTTGCAGTGATTTTATATTAAAAATAATAACTCCAGGCTTCATGACTTTGCAACTAAAAGTCTAAGAAGCCGACATTCCCTAGGGTACTGGACGGGTCACAAGTGGCGGGTAGTGAACGTTCCATTAGATATGGTGGACAGCTGCGAATACAGAAGAATTCTGGAACTAACCCTTTCAGTCTTAACACTGAGTTCACTCATTGAGTCTACTCAACCCCACCTGATTACAGGTACAATCATCATAGGTCATTTTGATAATCACAATCCACAGCCAGTATTACTGGCACAACTGGTCTTTCGGATTCTGGGGAGACCAGGTTAAAATGCAATGTGATTCAGCAGAGGAAGTCGAAGTCCTCTGGCCAACTTAAAACCAAAACTAATACACGTTTTGCAACACTTAACATACAAACACTTTTGCAACCAAGTAAAATTTATAAATTGGGAGATACATTTAAAGAACAGAAGTTTCAAAATTTGGCACTTCAAGAAACCCGGAAGACGGATAATAACACCATGGATTCCGGCAATTATCGCGTTTGAAAAAGTAAAACTGATACAAGAATACTTAATAATACACCACATCTGGGAGTTGCTTTTACAGTCTCCAAAAATATTTTAAATTCAATAACGGAGATAACACCCATTAATAATAGACTAATGACAATTTCTCTTAAATACGCAAATAAAGCATACCATATGACAGTCACTGAGGATAACCGTAGAAAACCTGAAGACGTTAATGAAGCTTGGGAAATATTAGAAAGCATCGTCTCGAAAATTCCCTCAAACAATGTTAAAATTTCAATGGATTATTAGGTAAACGGTGGGTTAATTTCCTGCGCATAAATGGACAAACCAAAATGGCCAAAGACTTGTTGAAACGTGCAAAAATTTTAACCTTAAAATCATGTAAACTTATTTTAAAAATTATTCTTCAAACCAAAAAACTTTGCGGGAACCCAATACGTTTAATGGGGAATTTCAAATATATAATGTAGCAGTTTCATACCCTAACTACAAAGAAATTTTAAATTTCCAAGCTAGGAAAGGGGCTAATATTCATTCTGGCCATTATTTAAATCGAATAAAAGTAAAACTTCAACCTCAAAAACTCTTCAAAACAAAATACGTTACCCCAAAATTTGACACTGCGAAAATAGCCCCAACTCTACAAGTCACTCAGAAACTGGAATTGTAACAAAACTGAAATTACGTAGAACACCTTTCTAACTGTAAGAAAAGAATCATCTAAATTAATCGGACAGACTAAAAGGAACTACGAAAATGCCCAACTTCCAGAAATCGAAAAGACTTCTAAAAGAACAATACAAGAAACTTTTATAAAACATTCTAAACAAAACTAACCGGTTACCTACCTAAAAGACTTTGCTTCAAACATGAAAATTGTAGTTTGGCTCTTAACAACTAGGAAACTTGGAAGGCATTTGCTAATTATTTTGAAAAACTATAAAACTGTCCAGAACCAGCGAATAAATTCCAACCACAGCAAACGAATAACACCAACCTAACTCTAAAGAACCTGACGAAATCGAAGTAACTAAACAAATTAAGAGACTTAAATTGCAAAACTACTAAAATCACCTGGCCCTAATACTATAAAACAGATCACTCGACTAATAGGACATATCTGGCAAACTGAGAAAATACTTGAGGACAGTAAACCTCCGTAGTTCATACAGTACATAAAAAGGCGGTAGACCCGATGTTAATAATTACCGAGAAATCTCTCTTCTCACACTCACGTACAAAATTCTGTATTAATGTTTACTTTATCGAGTCCAAGAACAGCTGGAAATTAAAATTTGTGAGCACCAAGAAGGCTTTAGACCAAAAATTTCCAGTCCGGGACAAATTCTTAATTTAAAGTTAATCCTTAGGCACCAAATGGTTTATAGTAACAATATTACACATTATGTGATCAAAAGTATCCGGACACCCCAAAAAACATACGTTTTTCATATTAGGCGCATTGTGCTGCCACATACTACCAGGTACTCTATATCAGCGATCTCATTAGTCATTAGACATCGTGAGAGAGCAGAATGGGTCGCTCCGCGGAGCTCACGGACTTCGAAAGTTGTCAGGAGATTGGGTGTCACTTTTGTCATACGTCTGTAAGCGAGATTTCCACACTCCTAAATATCCCTAGGTCCACTGTTTCTGATGTTATAGTGAAGGGACACGTGCAGCACAAAAGCGTACAGGCCGACCTCGTCTGTTGACAGACACTGCACTGCCAGAGAAACCCCTGGGTATCGGCCTTGCAATGCGAATGGGAACCGGCCCTACAGGAGAGGTTGGGCACCGCAGGTCTGATGGTGAGAATCGATGCTTTTGTCCTTTATGTCAACGACTCAGAGAGTTTGTCAGATACCGACACTCATGTCAGAAAACTACGGGCTCCCAAGCAACGGAAGAAACGTCGACTGGTTCCATCTGATACCTGCAGGACGATGTAAACAGAAGACGAAGATCTTGACGTTGGCGACAGTACCCAGCGGGAAGATACGGTCCCCCTGAGAGTATTTATTCGGCAGCGGATTCGAAGGAGAGCCGGCCGGAGTCGCCGAGCGGTTCTAGGCGCTACAGTCTGGAACCGCGCCACCGCTACGGTCGCAGGTTCGAATCCTGCCTCGGGCATGGATGTGTGTGATGTCCTTAGGTGAGTTAGGTTTAACTAGTTCTAAGTTCTAGGGGATTGATGACCTCAGCAGTTAAGTCCCATAGTGCTCAGCGAGATTTGAAGCATTTTTTTTTTGTTCGAAGGAGACCTCTCAAAGTGCCATGCTTCTGGATGATGGACAGTTGATGGCTTCAGTATCTGACCTTGTCACGGCAGTGCTGCAACCTTTAGCCACACCATTAACTCCGAGGGAAGAAAGCAACACTAATCTGACTTCGTGGGCCAACGATGTCGAGGACGTGACATCTGCTGCAGTAGCTAAAGCAGTTGCAGCTGCTTCACATGACGACAGTTAAATGCCAATGGATATAGGAGGGAACCCGTTGTTGAAGGCGGGGCCTTCTTCAAGTCTTCCACCTTCCCTCTTCCAGCAGACACCGACAATACCACCTCCCGATGCCAGACCCACCGGATTGGTACCACCAACTTCAGTACCATCGGTTTCGAGGTCAAGCTGTAGATGTTTCGTGACATGTTGCGGGCGAGTGATCTCGACGTCGCACTCCCCCAGGAAGTGCGCCTCGACCAGTTCCCGTCTATTTATGGATACGACGTTTACAAAGCACCGAGCACAGATAATAGCAGCGGTAAGGCCATTCTCTTGAAGGAAGGCATCGTGATCGATGGTGTGACCTACTGTCTGTGCTAGGACTTGCTATAACATATCAGGGCGTCAGGACTGTGAATGTGTATGCCCCCTCTGGTACCGTTCAAGATTTTATACGGAGAGAGCCGCACCCTTATTCGAGGGACGCTACGATCATATTATCCTAGGGGGCGACTTCAGTTGTGTCCTGTTGCTACAGTATCAAATACCACACTTTAGCTCGAGCAGGGAAGTGCAACGCCTGGTTTAAGACCTTCGCCTCGTCGGTACCTGGTCAGGTATTGACGACAACGCGTCTGTTACCGGACATTTGGTGAATGGCCTTGACTGTGTCTTTGTCTCCAAGGGACTTACAGCTGAGACGTTTGATACTGAGATATGGCTGGCGGCTTTTATCGACTATGAGGCCTACTTCTGCACTATCCACCTCAAGCGACAGAGGGTGTGGTGGAGCAGGAGCACATAGAAGATGAATGTAGCTCTCCTCGAGGATTGACGACAACGCGTCTGTTACCGGACATTTGGCGAATGGCCTTGACTGTGTCTTTGTCTCCAAGGGACTTACAGCTGAGACGTTTGATACTGAGATATGGCTGGCGGCTTTTATCGATTATGAGGCCTACTTCTGCACTATCTCCCTCAAGCGACAGAGGGTGTGGTGGAGTAGGAGCACATGGAAGATGAATGTAGCTCTCCTCGAGGATCCAGAGTGTCGGCAGAGAATAGTGGAGACCTGGAGAAACTGTGAGAGGCGGCATCCGACGTTTCCTCCGACGATCCAGTGGAGGCCCGATTGCACAAACGCTCCATTGCGGCGTGTGCTCATGAATTTCCAAGTGTTGGCGACGGCACACCACGGAATATCATTTTATGCTACTGTGTGAGATAGCCACCCAACCACCGTCGCCAGGACGTCAGGCTAAGGTTTGTCGATTGCAAGCAAAGCTCACTACGCTTACACAACGTCGTCCCGAGGGCACGATTGTGCATGCACGTAGTCAAGACAGGATTGGAGGTGAACCGCTGGCCATGCATCACATTATCCGTGAACGTCACAGATGTTGAAGAGTATTAATCCCCATGCTGGATATGCAGGATGGCCGGTAACTGACTGCCAAAAAGAATATCACCAATGCCTTCTTGGATCATTACCGGCGGTTTTATTCTGCAGAATACCAATACGCTACAGAGATGGCTGAGGTCCTCCGATTGCTGCCTCGGACTCTCGATGGTGATGTAGGGGCGACCCTCACGAAACACATAACGGTGGAGGACGTCGGCGACGCCCTCCACACAGGAGCGACTACAGATCGCCAGGCCCAGATAGTCTCCCAACAGAGTTTTATCGTATGTTCCATGATAGATGATGTGACAATGGGTTATGATGTACCAAGAACTGATGAACCCTCCAATGCAGATGCCACCTGCCTTTGTCGATGGCATCCTTACATAGGTCCCCGACCTGTGTACTAGAACGGGAGTTGATCATTACCAGCCTCTTACATTGCTCAACAGCGATTTAAAGATTTTTACAAGGATTCTGGCCACCTGCATTCGGAGTGTCGTGCACCAAATCGTCTCTACAGACCAGACATGCCTTGGTGGTAACAGCAACATACAGACAGCGCTCAGTGATTACTGTGAAATCATCACACTGGTGGAAGCATGCCACATGCGCAAGGCCTTTGTGTCAGTGGACTCTGACCAATCTTTCAATAGAGTATGCCACGACTATCTTGAAAAGATTCTGCCGCAGGTGGCCTTTGCCCGGTCCTTCATAAACATCATCAAGTGCCTCCTTTTTGGCACAACTACACAGGTTACTATCAGTGGATGCATTGTGGGCACGATCACTGTCCTCCACTCTGTGAGGCAAGGTTACCACCTGTCGGCCGTTATGTGTGCCACTGCCATGGGGCCACTGTTACATGGAATACAATGCCAGCTGCAAGGACTTACGTCGAGGGACTTTCGCGTCGTCTGTCATGTATATGCGGACGACCTGGGTTCTTAGTGCGTGCACCAGACGAGAATCCAAACATCACTGAACTGGACTGCCAAATACAGTGCCATAGCCGGAAGCCACTTGAATTTGGAGAAGTCTGGAGCGATGGTCGTAAGCAGCGGCCTCCCAGAAGTGAGCTTGGCCCCATATACACTTTGGTCTACGATCAAATGTTTGTGGATTATCTTTATGCGAGACAGTCAGTAGACAGCACACGTTGCCTACACTCGCGTCCTACAAGGCATACGTATGGATGCCCATAGCAGCTTCCTTCGATCTTTGAACGTGGTCCAGCAAGTACCTTATGTCAACATCTGCTTGGCGTCCAGGATATCCCATCTGGCTACGGTCATCCCAGTGTTGAAGATGATAGCATGCAGTTTACAGGCAGTCTTTAGGTACTTCACCAGTGCAGGAATTATCATCAAAGTGCGATACGATATACTCACCCTCCCTACCATAAACGGAGGTCTCAGAATGGTCAACGTGCAGGTTATAGCAGCTGATTTATATGGAGCCACGATGATGAAGAATCACAGACAGTGCAGCTTCATACGAAGTCTGATTGAAGAACTGGCCCCCATCTCTCACGAACGACTGATTGCAGTGGTGCATGTTTCGCCGACACTACATTACCTTAAAGAGTTTTTTGTGGACTTCAGTTACGTCATCACTGACCTGTTGAGTGAGCGGCTGCAGAGGGCCCATGAAGTTTATTGTCTCATGATGCGAGGCCACCCCCGAAATCCGAGTGAAAGCCGTCTACAGTCAGTTATTTGGCTAGTGGTCTGGCGTTTAGTGCATGGTGCTCTTCTCGAGTCTGACGCTAGAGCGAACTGATATTTGGTGGTCAACCACAAACACATGAATCGCCAGAGACTACATTCAATATGTGATTTTCCGTGGAGGTGTGGAGGTTGATGAGACTCATATTGGCCCTCATTTAGCAAACGACCCCTACTGCAGTGACTCTGACATCCCTTCCAGATATAACGTTTTATCCATTTATTAAGATGAATGCTGCGATATGGATCAAGGGTTTGACTATATCCTATCTTTACCGTGGTGGTGGCAAACACTTTCTCGAGTTTCGGACCTTCCTACTGGAACTCTTCACTCGTCTACGACACCACTCGCGCTATCGCCAATACTTTGCTAATTTTCTGGGTGGTCTTCTTGGACAGTCTCCACAGTTGTGGTGGGCCAGGCATGAGAAGTTAACCTTATATGCATGTCAATTTTACGAAATGGAGCAGAACAAGTGACAGAACCATATGAACTCTTTCTTTGAGAAGACGTGCCCGGCCCTTATGGCGGGTTATAAGGATCTATGAATATGCTGATCGATGGTAGCAGCGGGTGTAATGTTTAATGTTGGTTCTGCCAGAGGGACGGCCTTTATATTCCATTTATGCTTTAGATTTGTTTTTTGTTCTTTATTACTTACTTTACTCCTAGAGGGGCACCATTCTACGAATAAAGATGTTTTGTTTAATCTGCCTTCCTGTTGTATAGAAAATGGAGGGAGTGGTTCAGGGATTGGAATGGGGAGGTATCGTGGCCAGGCCTCGGGTTTCGACCTCTGCCCACCTTGCCTCCACCGGCCTGAAGATAGCTGCTCTGCTTCCTTAATGAAAACCGATTAAGGCAATAAAAAATGGTTAATATCGCCGCCTTCTGCGCGGAAGAGCCCGAATTCTAAATTTAATAAAGTAAAGGAAAGGCGGTTCAGGATTTAAAAAAACAATGGTTAAGGCAACCACTCGCGTAAAGTGGAAAATCCAGATTAACAAAAAAGTAGGTATGGGGCACAAAATATCTTTTCCCATTGTATACGTTTAGGTGGCTCCTGATTTTTGGATTTATATATGACAAGATCTTACAACAAATAGAGAGCGCACCTTTTTTTGCGTCCTGTAAGGAATACGCATACTCTTATCAATACTACCTACAATATTACCGATTTCTGGTTAGTGTAACCCCATGGCAGTTTTATTATGTGGCTGTAGATGTTCCTTAAATTTTTCGTTAAAACAGCGGCTGGTTTGCCCAGTATAATACTTATGACAATTGTTACATTGAATTCCGTGTAGCTCACTGCCATTAAAGTTGCAATATGCACTTACGTTTTACACCAAGTTCTACAGTGGTGTTAACTTGATAACCAGATTTAACATAAGATTTTTTAAAACGTTTCTCTATTTGCTGTGACGTATTGCCGTAAAATTTCACTGGAATGGTTTTCAGTTTTCTTTATTACTTCTGTTTTTTTTGTGTGAGTGTGCGTTTGCCCGCTACTTCTTTTTGTTTCTTTATCCTACTGCACGGACACCTTAACATAATTTCCAGAAAGACCATTAGTTGTATTTAGCTTTAAAACGATGAGCTCTTTACTTAAGTCGTTGTCGGTTAAAGGTAAATGAAAGAACCGGTGAATCACTGAGGCTTTTTCATATTGTGGTGGACGGCATGAACTGACATTGATTATATTAGTGAATGAAAATTTTCTGAAAATCAATAATTTATGTTTGTTGTTAACTCTTTTTATAGTAAGATCTAGGTAGTTAATGGAGTTCCATTCCCATGTTTCTGTGGTAAAAGTTATTTTTGAATGCATGTTGCCTGTTCTTTCATCAAATGCGGTAACATCATTGGTGTCAACCTCTACCACCAATAAAAATCTTTGGCATAACGTTTATAGTAATTAGTTTTTTCAATTATGCGAAGAAACTTGTCGAAAATTTCAAATCTAAATAGTTCTTCCAAAGTGCCAGCCAGACTATTAACCATCCCAAGACCATCTTTTTGAAAATATACGCTGACGGAAAAAAATCGCAACACCAAGAAGGAGTTGTGCGACTTGGGGGAAAGTTGGTACGCGTGTTTCTACGTGTGAAAGATGACGTCTATTAAAATTTCTTACCAGTCGCATAAGAGTGGCACTAGTAGTGCCACTATAAAGATGCAAGTAAGGTTTCCTTTAAATACATGCTTTACTAGTCTTGAGCGTTAGTTACCTTTGTGACTGAACGTAGACAGTTGATGTTCACCAATAATGCCTTTAATGCTACAAAGACGACATTATCAGCACCTCACTGAGTTTGAACGAGATCGTGTAATAGTGCTACGAGAATCTGGATGTTCCTTCTGCAATACTGTAGGAAGACTTGACAGGAATGTAGCCTCTGTACATGATTGCTTATCACGAAAATGTACGGTCGCGAGATGACTGGGCTCCGAACGGCCTGTAGCTCTACCAAAAGGGAAGGCTATCGTGTTTGGCTTACAAAAAAAATGGCCCTGAGCACTATGGAACTTAACATATGAGGTCATCAGTCCCCTAGAACTTAGAACCACTTTAACCTAACTAACCTAAGGACATCACACACATCCATGCCCGAGGCAGGATTCAAACCTGCGACCGTAGCGGTCGTGCGGTTCCAGACTGTAGCGCCTAGAACCGCTCGGCCACTACGGCCGGCGGTCGGCTTACAGCTCTGTCGCATCGTACTCCATCAGCAGAAGCAATCTGAGCAGCCGTTGACACCACATTGACACAAAGAGCTGTTACAACTTGGTTACTATAAGGACAGCTCCGAGACACGCCCTGTAGCGTGCATTCCACTGACCCTAAACCACTACCATCAGAAACTTCAGTGGCGTCAAGCGAGAGCTCATTGGAGGCCAGAGTGGGAGTCTGTTGTGTTTTCTGATGAACGCTGATTCAGCCTTGGCGCCAGTGATGGATGTGTGTTGGTTAGAAGGAGATTCAGTTGAAGCCCTGCAATAAAACTGTCTGCGTGCTCGACACAGCTGTAGTTTAGATCTGGGGTGCGATTTCGTATGACAGCAGGAGCACTCTCGTGGTTATGCCACGCATCCTTACTGCAAATCTGTACTTCAGTCTGGTGAGTCGACTTGTTGTGCTGCCATTCATGAATAGCATTCCAAAGTGTGTTTTCCAACTGGATAACGCTCGCCAACATACCGCTGTTGTAACCCAACATGCTCTACAGAGTGTCGACGTGTTGCCTTGGCCTTGTCGATCATTAAATCTGTCTCCAGTCGAGTACATATGGGATATCATCGGACGACAACTCCAGCGTCATCCACAAACAGTATTAACCGTTCCTGCACTGACTGACCAAGTGCAACAGGCATGGAACTCCATCCCAAAAATTGACATTCGGCGTGTGTACAACACAATACAATAATGTATTCCCGAAAATACATTACTTTACATTAATTATTTTTTGATGTCGGATTTAAAAAAATTCAAATACTAGGTCTACAACTTTGCTTCCGCCGTTTTTTCTCGAAGTTCGGGGCTTCATTGTGAAAAACGTATGATTCATAGTACTGCCCATCGCTGGCCACTACATTCTCCCATCTTTCGGATAGCATACGAATCCCGTGGTGGAAGAACTGAGCGTATTTTGTGGGGATTCATGGCTCTGAGCACTATGGGACTTAACGTCTGTGGTCATTAGTCCCCTAGAACTTAGAACTACGTAAACCTAACTAACCTAAGGACATCACCCACATCCATGCCCGAGGCAGGATTCGAACCTGCGACCGTAGCAGTCCCGCGGTTCCGGACTGAGCGCCTAGAGGGGATTCATGAATCGATTCAATTTTGCACTTGTTCATATGATCGGAAGTGCTGATCAGCCAGGCTATATGCCACTGATCGAAAAACGTGATAGTCAGAGAGAGCAACGTATGGAGAATACGGCACGAGGGATAGGACTTCTCATTTCAACGTTTCCATATATATTTTGACGGGTTTTGCGACATGGGGTCGAGCACTGACCTGCTGCAAAATTACCTTTACGTGTCTATCGCTGTATTGTGGCCGTCTGTGTTTCAGCGCTGTGCTCGAACGTATCAATTACTTTCGATAATGATGTCCTGTGACTGTCTTCGTCTGTTTCAGTAGCTACGAAAACGTTCTGTCTTCCACCACCATGCCGGTCTTCGACTTCAAAATCACCATTATTAAGGCGTTGAAAACATTCTCTGCACGTTCTTCCACTAATAGTTCCCTCACCATTGGTGAGGTGGCACTTTAAGAGCCACAGCCGCAGATTTCTTCATGTTAAAGCAGAAAATTAAAACTTCCCACAAATGGCGAAAAATGGGTACGTAAGTTGACGTACTTAATCGAGAATAACCTTATGATACAATCACAAATCTACTAATATTTTTATGGCATTATGTTTACAGATGCCAAATCTTATTGTATTACACCTATGACCAACCACCCGAACCCCACGTGCCGCTACTGCCGTCTATTGCAAAACGGCGGAATCAAAGTTGTAGACCTGATAGTTTCCTACATTCTGCAGCATTAATCTGACAAGGTGGTTACGCCGCTTCTCGTTAGATCACTGAAGTTAAGCACCCTCGCGCATGGCCGCCGCCGCGCGTTATTGGTAGTTTTTCCCTTTGCCTTCACGGCAGAGGGGACAGGAGGTGTGGTGACGTCTTGTCTCTGATCACCAGTCTTGCCACCAAATGTCTTAGGTTAAATTCCAAACCCCTGCGCAGTCCCTCATGAAGTGCGACACTGCTGATAGCTACCCACCTGTCGGATGGGAACGTTACGCTCGGCGAGCACTTTGGTGCTATTCGAGAGGAGCAGGCCATGTGTCGGCATTGGACTTCACCCTCTTCCTTCGTTCATCGTCATCATCATTATCATCATCATCCAACATATACAACACGACACTACATGCATACCTCTTACAGTCACCTACACTTCGGATTTACGCTTACACAACAAACAGCGCTCACACAACGCGAGGGAAGGGTGCTACGTGTGCGAAAGATGGAAAACACTTTTCGAAACGGTCTGCTGAACCTTCTTTTCGGTGTCTCCCAGTCATTCATGTGACATGACTATACTTATTATAGGTCAGTAGATTACGTTTAATAATTTCAATAGTTTCTTTTATTAGGATATTACTGTAGAGGTGTTATAAACGTAAGGATACCTGCGCCACATTATTTGTATGTGTATATCCTTGATCACATTTGCAACCTCATAACAGTTTTTAACGCCAAAATAGGTCCTGAACGTGCAAGTCTATTTTCACGATATTTCGGTGCCTGTGTTGTTAACGATGCTATGTTCCTGCCGACAAAATCTCACTGTCGGCATTCCTTTTTACACCTGATGGTTGTTCGTAATTGCTACAGCGAATACATTTCATGTATTTCATAACAGCTGTCGTCGCCTCAATGCCTACAGCGCATCTTAGTTCGGAATAACACAGGTACTGAAATATCTTATTCGATTAAAATGTCTCTCCACTGTTCCGGAATTACCTAATATATACGAGAACTAGTTGTGGAGAGTGGACGACGACATATAGA
Source organism: Schistocerca nitens (assembly GCF_023898315.1). Lineage (NCBI taxonomy): Eukaryota > Metazoa > Arthropoda > Insecta > Orthoptera > Acrididae > Schistocerca > Schistocerca nitens. The sequence goes on from NC_064616.1 coordinate 786,193,473, forward strand.
AGTTTGGGTCCGGCTATGAGTCGTGCATGGACAGTCAAAGCGATTAAGGGGCTCCGGAACGCCCTATACTTGCAATGTTAAAATAACGCTTATAAATTACATGTTTCCTCACAAAGTATTTGAGGTAGGAAGTTGAACTTTTTACAGATTATTTATTGGAATATGGGCTACAACTTAACACAGGGATTTTACAAAATTTTAGTTCAGTTATTAAAGATGATTTTTTTCAATTGTAATGAAAATTCACAACATTTTTTTGCAATTTTTTATTTATATATTCAGAAATATACAGTTTTTTGGAAAAAGGCTGTGTTAAATTATGCAGAAGGTACTGTGTAACATTTACTGAAAGTTTGAAACAAATATGTTTGGAAGATCCTTAGAAAACATGTAATTAGTATGAGAAAATAAAAGTTTTGGGAATCGAGCGACAAAGATTGGATTAACTTTTTAGTGCATTCCAGGTCCATAGGATGGATTATCTTCATCCTCTGCAAACTCCTCCTCCAGCTTCCTCTTGTTCCTCCTCCTGTTTACTCTTGCTTGTATTTCTAGACTCTTTACAGCCCTGTCTGCAGCCCGAAGGCGTTCCTTGTCTAAAGCAAGCATCGCTCGTACCATGTTAGAACCTATCTTCATTCCCATATTTCTAAATACCTTGCACCTTACAATGTTGCCATCGTTGAAAGTCGCAACAGCATCATACACACCAAAGTGAAGTGTTTCTATTCCAACAAATACAGTCTTGGGGATTCTCGACCATATAACACTATTTACACTTTCATTGGGGTTTTGAGTTTTTCCGTGAATACACTTTTTCAACAGTTCAGGTGCTGCTAAGTCTCTGAAAATAGGTTTTATCACCTCCATTATTGCATGAGGCAGACTATGCTTATGAGTGTACACTTCACCAGTTAGCAATCCTTTGTTACATTTACACCAACTGTCTTCTTCTTTGGGACACAAGCTATGTTGGGGATTTTCATCGTCTTTATTGTTTACAGTAATAACACATACCTTTGGCTTTCCAACATTTCTCCTTTTCTTAAAAGCCTTCAGAGGATTTCTAATAACTTTACTTTTACTCATTATTATACTTCAACAAAACAGAGACTCAAGAAACAGAATTAATTACGAATATTTTCGAGATAACGACAGAGTAAATAAACATGAAACAATCGACAATCACACCAGCGATATATATTGAACCATCACAGGTTAGCCACAACACATACTTTATCTCACATCACTAAAATGTACCTGATGAACACGGACGTTAATAATAACACCATTTGACAGCAGTTTAACAGCGCCACAGTGGGTCACGCCCATGTAGAACACATTTCAAAAAAAATTTAAAAATAGTTGTAGTCTTCGGAATTGAATAAATTATATATCTATTAAAAGGTAACAGTCTGCAGATTCAGAAAACGCAAAAAAAGTAAAAATTGAACTTTTCATGATTTTGAGCCTTTCCGGAGCCCCTTAAGGCAACCGTTCTCGTATAGCGGGGAATATACGTTCGGGTCCCGGTCCGACACAAATTATCATTGCTGTTATTCTCTTATACAGCTGGTGGTTGCGCGTATTCACAACTGCGAATGTATTTCATCTAAACCAATTTTATTCGTTATGAATAAATTGGGAGCTGTCTATGAGTTTATGGAGACCAGTCTTCTCAGTCAGGTCTCTGTGATCTTCATTTGTTTCGTTTTCCGCAATTCTAATGTAGTGATCTTCGTTAATAATGATTGTCGTATTCCCTTATCTGCTCGAACGACCATTGCCATATATTGCTGTAACTTTTCACAGTTTTCTTTTTTAAATATGCCTCTTGTGATTAATTACTTTACAAGAGCTGCGTTGACTGCAAAAAGACTGAATGACTTTAACGGCTGTGTCTGCAATGTCGTGCTTCGTTCAAAAATGGCTCTGAGCACTATGGGACTTACCATCTGAGGTCATCAGTTCCCTAGAATTTAGAACTAGTTAAACCTAATTAACCTAAGGACATCACACACATCCATGCCCGAGGCAGGATTCGAACCTGCGACCGTAGCGGTCGCGCGGTTCGAGACTGAAGCGCCTAGAGCCGCTCGACCACGCCGGCCGGCCTCGTGTTTCTCCATCTTAGCCACTTCACATGAGAGTTTTTCTGAACTATGACTAGCATAATATTTTTCTTATTGAAATGTGGAATGATATTATATTTTACATCTTTTTTTACGATACCCCCCTCTGTTCAAGAGGGATTAAAGATCTTAGCTAGTTGACTACTTAGATCTCTGCCCAATGAAAAACTACTAGTTCAACTGCGCACAAAGAATTAATAAACGTTAATTTTTGACCCAGCAGTGGTTCAATTGGTGAAGGTAATCACAAATTTCCACTAATTATGCAAAGGGATGACTAACTATGAAATGAAATTCAAAGGTTCAGTCACTTTAATATGACCAACGCACTGCGACGTGCAGTAACGACTAACAGTCAGGTGGCATCACTAGCTGTGGAGGGCATATAGCCGGCCGCTGTGGCCGAGCGGTTCTAGGCGCTTCAGTCCCGAACCGCGCTGCTGTTACGGTCGCAGGTTCGAATCCTGCCTCGGGCATGGCTGTGTGTGATGTCCTCAGGTTAGTTAGGTTTAAGTAGTTCTAAGTCTAGGGGACTGATGACCACAGATGTTAAGTCCCAATGTGCTCAGAGCCATTTGAATCATTTGAGAGCGTATAAAGTGTGTCGGGGGGAAAGAGGAACACAGTGCAGTAATGGTCGTAATGCTGAGACGGTGCGATTTACCTGACGTCCAAAACGGCATGATCGTTGGCTTTAGTGCTAAGGATGGAAGCATTTCCGAAATGGCTAAGTTTGTAAACCGCTTTAGTTAAAGTATAGCGTGCATTGCAAAATGGCACTATCCAAACACGGAGATGTGGCAACTGTGTTGCACCACGGGGCATAGATGATAGGTGTGAACGACGGCTGTGGAGATGTGAACGGGCTAATAGACATGCTAGCGTTGAGCAACTGATGGCCCAGATGAACCTAAGGGCTACCAATGGTGTCTCCACAACGACCATTGAGCGAACGTTCCTGCTTATGGGCCTCCGCAGCAGACGCCTGATTCATGGATTCATGCTCACTGCTTTTTTTTTTTATTTAGCGTACGGCATCTACAGAGTAAAATTGCACACATACTATTAATTAATATAATAAACGAATTACAAATATATTATTAAATGATTGATTGCAAAGAACAATATGCGAAAGATTAGGGAGACAGCCACTACAGCTATTACAAGTGCACATCTAAACAGGTCACTCGCTGAACAGCACGTGGAGTAGCATTCATGATATCCCTTCATTCTCCTTCAAACCTCCTCGCAGGACATTCGAAGATCAGGTGAGGGATTGTTTGTTCTTCTACACCACAGTCGCATCGTGGGTCATCAGTGAGTTTCCATTTGTGGAGAATGCCTTACACCTGCCGTGGTTAGTCCTCACACGATTAAGTCTGCACCAAGTTCTTCTGGGCATTTTCATTCCTTCCACCGGTATCGAAGGATCAAAAGCAGTGATGAGAGGATGGTGACTATTCAGCGACCAGTATTGCCTCCATTCCCTTGCTATGTCGTACCTTTCTGGGAATTTGAGGACTTCGTCTTCCCATATAGGTTTCCCGGATTTTTGGCGGGTAGTTGGTAGATGGTCCAATATTTTTCGTATAGGTATATCTTCAGAGACAGAGACAATCCTCATGGTGGTATTAAGCTGGACATCTATTTTTTTCGTGTGTGTGCTCTTTTACCAGACTGGGGCGCAGTATTCTGCCACCGAGTAAACAAGAGATTGTGCTGCGGTACGTAGGGTGTTAGCTTGAGCTCCCCAGGAGGTTCCAGTCAGCTTTCTTAATATGTTATTTCGATTTTTTATCTTTAGACTGGTTATTTCTATGTGTTTTTTTATAGATTAGTGACCAGTCAAGAGTGATTCCTAGATATTTTGGATGGCTGGTGTGCGTCAATCGCTCATTGAAGAATGTTACTTGTAACTCTCGCCTTGCCTCATGATTGTTCAGGTGGAATACGCTTACCTCAGTTTTATTTGGATTTAGGCAGAGCCTCCATTTCATATAATACTGGTTAAGAAGTTGAAGGTCCGCTGACGGAGTAGCTTACCCCTCTTAGAATGTCTTGCTCTGAGTGGCTATTGCAATGCCATCTGCATAGCAGGGTTTTTGCGATTTAGTTGCTGGCATGTTACTCGTGTATAGGTTGAAGAGAAGGGGAGCCACCAGTGATTCCTGTGGGAGCCCATTGTTTACTGATTAGGATTTACTCGTAGACTGACCTACGTTCACTCTGAAGTAGTGATTTTTCAACATGTTAACTAGAAGCTTAGTTGTCTTGCGGCAAGGGATCGCTTTTTTCAGCTTGAATTGAGAGGTAAGAAGTGTAGACGACCTCCAAGACGGTGTACTCCGGGCAACGGTCGGTGTCGACGGAACGGCAAACAGTCTACACACTAGGCAACCGAACTAGAATGAATTTCTCTCACGGCCAAGAAAATCTACAGACGAAAATGAAAAATGCTCACTGCTGATCATCAGCGACGAAGTCTGAAATTTGCACACCAAAACCGCAACTGGACGTCCACCGAGTGACGACAGGAGGCCTTTTCAGGTGAGTCACGTTTTATGCTTCATTGGCCGTTGGCGTATACGATTTGAAACGTTTGAAAACTACCAAAAAATGTTCAAATGTGTGTGAAATCTTATGGGACTTAACTGCTAAGGTCATCAGTCCCTAAGCTTACACACTACATAACCTAAATTATCCTAAGGACAAACACACACACCCATGCCCGAGGGAGGACTCGAACCTCCGACGGAACCAGCCGCACAGTCCATGGCTGCAGCGCTAGACCGCTTTTTTTTATATATATATGATTACATTTAGGTAACTTGTACAAATGAGAATTCTAGTAACTAAGTGTTACAAGTAAGTGTTAACAACAAAGGTGGTATAAAAGAGTAATCAAAAAAATAAAAATATAAATCACTGATGTAATTCCAACTAAAAGGTTCTTCAATAATGTAACTGGTTCCACTTGGAGCCTCGCCATCGTTATCTGATATCTCCAATAGCGCCTTTGAAGGGCATCTGCTTTGAAGGGCATTCTGCTTCGCTAGTGCCTCAAGGAGAACAGCATCCTTGCAGCAGCTTGTCTCTTCCTTCGCTCATGGCTGACAAGGCAGAACGTTCAGCCGTTAGTGTGATGCGGCACATAACATTAGCCGCAGCTTGGCACTCCCCAGCTGAGTGGGGGGTTAACGAAAACGCTGCGTAAATAATTTGCGAACAGCGTAGGTATTTCGGTGTGCGTTCGAGGGTATTGTGAGCATTTTGTAGGAACCACCAGTAATCAAGCTGCTCTTTCTCTCCGTCGCTAAAGATGTAGGCGACGGTAAGTCCTTTGAACCATGTAAGCGCATGATATTTTGCAGCCGGAAATTAAGTTTCATCGGGACAGAGTAGGGTCTGAGGGTCAATCATTTCAGGTGTGACCCGGAGGTAACAAGCCAATATCTTCTGTGTTAGTCGCCAAACTCCGGCCGATGATGCGCAAGTAAAACAGTGTTCATCGGTATCCAAATGGTGACAATCTGGGCAATAAGGGGAGTCTGCCAGTCCAATTGTGTGAAGTCGCTGTCGTGTGGCATATTTTTTGTTGGCGATCTGATACCACTTCGAACGCACCGTGGATGACAGAAAGTTGTGGTGTATCGTTTTCCACACTCTTGGCCAGTGAACCGTAGGGTACTTGTTTTCCACCACGTTATGGGGAACAGCCCGCATAAGGTTGGTATAAAAATCTTTCGCCTTTTGTGGACGTGTGGCGGAGAAGTTCGAGCTGACATAGCTGTAATCAAGAATGAAGGTCGACATATGGGAGAGCTGTGGTGCGACGTGCGCTACCGACACCGGCGGGACGTTAGAGACTGGCATCAGGACCTGTAGTAAACGACCCGTGAGAGAGGTATATTGACTTTTCCATCGTTTCCTCATGTTGCTCATGTAAAGGGCAGCTGCTCTCGCCCTGACGTTTACCAATCCCAGTCCTCCTTTGTGCACTGGGAGGGTAAGAGTGTCGTATCGTACTTTAAAGATATGACCTGCGGAAACGTAGTAACTGAAGGCCGCCTGAAGCCGACGACCTATCTGCAGCGGTAGTGGGAGGACCTGTGCCACGTGGTTGAGTTTTGATGCCACGTAGAGGTTCAGGTATTCAACACGTTGTAGCTGATTCAAGTCCCGGAGCAGGTTCTGTCGCACCATTGCGCGTATGATCTGTAATAACCGTCGGTAGTTTGCTGCAGCTGTTTTACGTACGTCTTTCTTGAACGTGATTCCCAAATATCTCAGATCAGAAACTGGTGGGAGGGGAGCGAGGGCTTCCGGTCCGAGACCACGCCCAATATCCAACGCCGCCGACTTGTTGATGTTCAGAAGACTGCCTGCGGCCTGTCCGTATCGCTCAATCCAGGTTAGTACGCTTCGAACTTCGTCATTGGAACGAACCAGCAGTAGCAGGTCGTCAGCGTATGTCCTATAGCGAAAGGTGACGTCCCGCAGCGTGATGCCAGATAGGCGGTGGTTAAGGCCCCCTAGGAGTGGCTCGAGTGCGATTGCATAAAGGTAGGTAGAAAGGGGACAACCCTGTCTTAGAGACCTCTTAATGGGTACTGGTCCTACCGTCCTTCCATTGACCTGGACGTGTGAGCTGGCTGCGGTCCAAAGACGCCGTAGGGTGTCGATGAGGCCCGGGGGGAATCCCATACAGCCCATCACTCGTAGGAGAAAGTTGTGGTGCACTCTATCAAAGGCGCGGTTGAAATCGACGGAGACGATCGCCGCTCTCAGACGGCACGCAGAAGCGATCGCTATTAAGTCCCTGCAGTCACCGGTGGCCATGTGTATGTTGGCTTCTCCCCCCTGCGACGTCTGTTCTGGAGCGAGGATCATCGGTAAAGTCGTCTTAATACGGCTCGCCATAATCCTGGTGAAAATCTTGTAATCGGCGTTCAGCATTGTAAGCGGCCGATAGTCGTTAATCGATAGCCCTCCACCTGGCTTGTGTACCGGTATGAGAAGACCTTCTACAAACGCTGGCGGCACAACACAGTCTGGAGACATAAGTTCGCGGAACATTATAACCCAGCGAGGCATCATGATGTCACGGAAAGTCCGGTAGAATTCGATGGGCAATCCATCAGGGCCAGGAGACTTATTGGCCGCACCTTTGTCCACAGCGTCTTCGACTTCTTCGAGTGAGATTTCCTCTGTTAGTGCATTCACGGTAGCCTCGTCGATAGTACGTGTTACCTGCTGTAACACTTCAGTAGTGGCCTCGTCATCGACGGTTCTTTCCTTGTAAAGATGACGAAAATGATCCCCCACCGCCTTTACTATGGTTGCCTGGGTCGTACATAAGCGACCGTCGTGTGTCCTGAGTTGTGTGATTAAATGTTGGCGTTGTCGGCGCTTATCCGCCACAACGTGATGCATAGTGGGTTCCTCTGCAACCGTTCGGTCGTGCCGTCGCGAGCGGACTACTGCACCTTCTAGTCGGCGCTTCGTCAATGATAGTATGTGAGCCTTGATTCTGCTTTGGTCATGTTGTCTCTCCGGGGAAGGGGGTAAGGCGTCGAGGTCCCTGAGTGCCGCGTAGTAAAAATCGAGGGTCTGTCGATGCCATGCAGTCACGTCCTTGCCATATTGCGTAAGTGTCCTACGGATTGCTGGTTTGGCACAGAGGAGCCACCACTCCAGGGTCGAGGTGTACCGTGGGTGGCGGCGTTCACAGTCAGTCCACGTTGCTGCAACTTGCCGACGGCAATCCAGGTCCTGGAGATGAGTTATGTTGAGCTTCCAAAAGCCATTGCTGCGCCAGACTTGTTGGGGGCGTAGGTGTATAGTGCAGATATAGGCACTGTGATCGGAATAGGCTTGAGGCCATAGTTCGGCGTCCACCACACCTTGTGTGAGATCTTGTGACACATATATGCGGTCAAGTCGGCTGGCCGAATGACTGGTAAGGTGAGTGTGGCCAGAGCGGTTACCGTGGACTTTTTCCCACGTGTCGCTCAAGTGAAGTTCTTGGATCATCGCACCCAGTTCCGGACAAGGCATGTAATGTGGGATTTGGTCCTTGGGGTGAAGTACGCAATTAAAATCGCCGGCGAAGACGCTGTGGTCGTATCGTCCAAGGAAAAGGGGAGCGACATCTGTGGAGTAGAATCTGGCGCGGTCGTGACGTCTTGTGGTACCCGACGGCGCGTAAACATTAATGAATCTGGTGTTGAGTGCCGTAAATGCTATTCCTCGCGCGGAGGGAAGAAAAGTGACGTCGGTAACTTCAATACCTTCACGCACTAATATTGCCACTCCGGTGTCTGCAGGGCTACCGGGCGTCACATGTGTGGCGTAACCGTAAAAGTGCGGGAGTGCAGTCGTTTTCACTTCTTGTAGGAAAGCAAAGTCTACTCCCATGGCTCGTATGGTTTCTTTCAAAAGTTGGATCTTGACAGGAGAACTGATCATATTGATATTCATAGTCGCCAGGCGGTAAGCCTGGCAACGCGTTGTTTGGGCGAGGTTATCCATGTTGAAGTTGGAGAGAAGCGAACATCGGAAGTGATGTCACCCCCCGTCAAACGCGGTCCTCCTTGTGCTGCTTATGCGGCATGATCCGGCGACGCTTCAGCTGGCCGCGGATCGGGATCTTGTGTCTCGACGTCCTCGGCCCACGAAGCGGGCGCGGATGTCTGTTCATGTTCCATAGCCTCGGAATGTTTGATAGTAAGGGACCGGGCGACTTCGCTGCCTGCACTGGTACCTTCCCGCTGCTCACTGTTTCTGTCAATGGGCTGATGGTCGAAAGCTACATGTTTTTCTGTCTGTTCTGCAAGGTTGGAGTCAGTGGAAACAGCCTCAGCTTCGCGGCTGGCTTCTTGAGTGGTCAGTTGTTCTTCCCCGGCCGAATGCGAACCACTGTGTTCCGACACGGTCCGACGACGGCGCTTTCGGCGTTTCGGTGATCGCTGTTTCCGTACATGGCCTTCATTGTCAGAAGATGGCACTGACTCACGCTCCGCCGGAACAAACGCTTCGGTCGGTACAATAAGGGAATCACTTGCCATCTTACTGCCGTCAATGTCTGTCGCGTTCGGTAGCTCCAGAGTCGTAGTACTATTTTCCACCACTGGCCAGGTCGGCGGATCATCTAGGTTTTTGTCCGTGGAAAGTGATTCCTGTACCGCTGAAACGGTCGGCTGTGTCTGTTGTGCGGAGAACGTCGTGAGCGCCGCCGCGTAAGTCACGGGTAGAATAGTCTTCGTCGCTGGTGGTGCAACGTCCTTCAGTGGGAGTTGTGTGATCCGACGCTGGAGGCACTCGGAACGAAGGTGACCTTCCTTGCCGCATCCGGAACACGTCTTCGGCTGGCCGTCATAAATAACTATGGCCCGGCATCCTCCTATCTGTAGATAGGATGGCACGTGTCGTTGGAGATCTATGCGCACTTGGCGTACTCCATTGAGTACTGGATACGTCTTAAACTGGGTCCATTTTTCAGCCACGTGTTCGTGTACCGTGTCGTATGTGCGGAGCGCCGCTACAACTTCTGCCGCCGGGAGTTCAAATGGAAGTTCGAATATGCGTACAGTCCGCAGTCCCATTGCGGCGTGGCCGACCTCGACGTTGCCAACATTGCCATCTGCGTGGCAGAAGCGTAGTTCTCGTTTCATCTCACGAAGCACCTTGTCGCATGTAGTTTCGTTTATGAGTTTTACATAGACCGTGCTACTGACGATCGAAAAGTGAATGCCGACAATGTCGGCAGCCGGGATCTTGGCTTCCTCTTTTAAAAAGCGTTCGACTTCGAGCGCCTTTGGTCGGGTAAAGTCGTTCCGAAATGTGAATTTCAAGGTTGATCTTCTGTATTGGTTTGCCATGGTCTTGTAGCGCTACGGCGTCACGTTAGTGTCGGCCGAAGAAAGTAAACAAGGCGCGCGGGCCCTCTCTGACAGCGGAGAGCACACACCGCACGTCTGCTTCGCTCGGCTGCGAGAGCCGCACTGTACGAAACTCCCCGGATTTAAGGTCAATCAATAGTCTGTGGGACCACTTCGATCGGGCTGTTCGAGCAGTGGAACCGCGGGACTGCTACGGTCGCAGGTTCGAATCCTGCCTCGGGCATAAATGTGTGTGATGTTCTTAGGTTAGTTAGGTTTAAGTAGTTCTAAGTTCTAGGGGACTTATGACCTAAGATGTTAACTCCCATAGTTCTCAGAGCCATTTAAACCATTTTTTGTTCGAGCAGTGGATCCTCAGCTGAGAAACTAAGTGCACCTGGCCAAGGCACTAGGGTCGACATGGTTCCACATCCGTGTCGGTACCTTTCTGAACCTCACTGACTCTCATCCTGAATGTATCGCAGCAGTCCACTCTGCAAAATGAGGTCACTCAGGCTTTTGGCAGGTAGTCAGGTAGTCACATTAAGTTGACTTCATAGTATAAATTACCGAGTTTATGAACAGTAATTGATATCAAACTTTGCGAAAGAATTCTGTAAAGGCTTACTCCTGATATGATAAACATAAATCATGAAACGAAGTAACGAAATTTTAATAAACTGTGCTTGGCAAAGTATAGGATATTCAGGTATGTGATTGTAAATTCAGCTTTATAGCATATTCAAACTGACTGATGAAGACCCGCGACTCGAAAGCACTGATTGCTTATCGCGCTCGAAATATAAGTGAAGTTACTGTGCACTTCTGGCCGGCCGGAGAGGCCGAGCGGTTCTAGGCGCTTCAGTCTGGAGCCGCGCGACCGCTACGGTCGCAGTTCGAATCCTGCCTCGGGCATGGATGTGTGTGATGTCCTTAGGTTAGTTATGTTTAAGTAGTTCTAAGTTCTAGAGGACTCATGACCTCAGATGTTAAGTCCCATAGTGCTCAGAGCCATTTGAACCATTTTTTGTGCACTTGTGCCTGCCCCCGCGGACAAATGTAATCTAATCGTGGAACTGTTGAGGGGTCACTAAGTTCATCAGGACCAATACTGCATCTGCTGCACGTCAATCTCATCATCACTGAAGTGTGAATGTGTTGGCAGCTGGTAGTCTTGCTACGTGTGCCTGTTTGGGGGCAGCTGCTGCATCCTCCTCGGGCGCGGTCTGAACCAGTAGTTCGCAAGGCGAAGCGTCCTGGCCTGGCCAGTTGTCTTGATGCAAAGCAGAATCCGAATGTTGAAAGAGTGCAGAATACCTCTGAACTGCTAAAGGTTTCCACTCCTCAAGTAGCAATTGCCACTCAGAAAGTTAGTGCCCCGCCAATGAAAAAATTAGGCTGACGCCATTGTACTTCCAACACTAAATGATAGAACCATTTTAAACCTCGTAGGCTGTCAGTTTTATTCCTTTAATGCACCATGCACATAAATTACATTACTTCCCAATTTTGGCATTAGGCCATTATCAGATGTCAGTAATATCAATAGATAAAACATATTAGATGATAGTTTCGCACATAATCAGCTTACAAGACTAACTTTCACAGCACATCCTGTAGCCAAAAACCTTGCTAACAGGTAGTTTACTAGCCCTTGCACATTCGTTTACCTGCATACCGTGTACTTTTCCGCACTCATACATACACATAACTGTAACAAATCGCGGGAAACATTCATCAAGCAATGAGCATGCAAAGACCTGTCATTCATCAGAGACGAAAGTGTCGCCAGAGGGAGCTGCTGTCATGTGATCACAGTCTTCCGTACATGTTCTTAATTCTTATTAATTTTCATACATGATGGACTTTGACATGTTTATAATCTTTACAGGCATTATCCGACTTCCGTTATTGCTGCAATAACGCTACGTTGTCTTATTACACAAAAAAGAAAAAAAATGGTTCAAATGGCTCTGAGCACTATGGGACTTAACTTCTCAGGTCATCAGTCACCTAGAACTTAGAACTACTTAAACCTAGCTAACCTAAGGACATCACACACATTCATGCCCGACGAAGGTTTCGAACCTGCGACCGTAACGGTCGCGCGGTTCCAGATTGAAGCGCCTAGAACCGCTCGGCCACTCCGGCCGGCTGTCTTATGACATTTTTCAAAAAAATGTGTCAGTTTTATATACCAGTGCGGAAAATAACCTATATGCTTGTTGTCATTAATGAGGTCATTTTTAAAAAGCTGTAATAAGACCACGTAGCATCATTGCATCAATAACGGAAGCTTAATTATGTCTATAATGATTATACATATGTCAAAGTCCATCACGTAAGAAGTTTAATAAGGATTAACAATCTGTACGCAAGGGTGCGGGAAAGTACTCGTTATGCTGCTAAATGACTGTGCAAGGGCTAGAAAGCTACCTGTTTGTAAGGTTTTTGTCTACATGACGTGTTGTGAGAGTAGTTCTTGTAAGCCGAGTGGTATGTGCAAGACCATATCTGCAACAATCGACGTCTGTATATGGGGTGGTCCATTGATCGTGACCGGGCCAAATATCTCACGAAATAAGCGTCAAACGAGAAAACTACAAAGAACGAAACTTGTCTAGCTTGAAGGGGAAAACCAGATGGCGCTGTGGTTGGCCCGCTAGATGGCGCTGCGATAGGTCAAATGGATATCAACTGCGTTTTTAAAATAGGAACGCCCATTTTTATTACATATCCGTATAGTGCGTAGAGAAATATGAATGTTTTAGTTGGACCACTTTTTTAGCTTTGTGACAGATGGCGCTGTAATAGTCACAAACATACGGCTCACAATTTTAGACGAACAGTTGGTAATAGGTAGCTTTTTTTAAATTAAAATACAGAACGTAGGTACGTTTGAACATTTTATTTCGGTTGTTCCAATGTGATACATGTACCTTTGTAAACTTATCATTTCTAAGAACGCGTGCTGTTACAGCGTGATTACTTGTAAATACCACATTAATGCAATAAATGCTCAAAATGATGTCCGTCAACCTCAAAGCATTTGGCAATACGTGCAACGACATTCCTATCAACAGCGAGTAGTTCGTCTTCCGTAATGTTCGCACATGCATTGACAATGCGCTGACGCATGTTAGGCGTTGTCGGTGGATCACGATAGCAAATATCCTTCAACATTCCCCACAGAAAGTAATCCGGTGACGTCAGATCTGGTGAACGTGCGGGCCATGATACGGTGCTTTGACGACCAATCGACCTGTCATGAAATATGCTATTCAATACCGCTTCAACCGCACGCGAGCTATGTGCCGGACATCCATCATGTTGGAAGTACATCGCCATTCTGTCATGCAGTGAAACATCTTGTAGTAACATCGGTAGAACATTACGTAGGAAATCAGCATACATTGCACCATTTAGAGTGCCATCGATAAAATGGGGGCCAATTATCCTTCCTCCCATAATGCCGCACCATACATTAACCCGCCAAGGTCGCAGATATTCCATTTGTCACAGCCATCGTGGATTTTCCGTTGCCAATAGTGCATATTATGCCGGTTTACGTTACCGCTGTTAGTGAATGACGCTTCGTCGCTAAATAGAGCGCGTGCAAAAAATCTGTCATCGTCTCGTAATTTCTCTTGTGCCCAGTGGCAGAACTGTGCACGACTTTGAAAGTCGTCGCCATGCAATTCCTGGTGCATAGAAATATGGTACGTGTGCTGTCGATGTTGATGTAGCATTCTCAACACCGACGTTTTTGAGATTCCCGATTCTCGCGCAATTTGTCTGCTACTGATGTGCGGATTAGCCCCGACAGCAGCTAAAACACCTACCTGGGCATCATCATTTGTTGCAGGTCGTGGTTGACGTTTCACATGTGGCTGAATACTTCCTGTTTCCTTAAATAACGTAACTGTCCGGCGAAGAGTCCGGACACTTGGATGGTGTCGACCAGGATACCAAGCAGCATACATAGCACACGCCCGTTGGGCATTTTGATCACAATAGCCATACATCTACACGATATCGACCTTTCCCGCAATTGGTAAACGGTCCATTTTAACACGGATACTGTATCACGAAGCAAATACCGTCCGCACTGGCGGAATGTTACGTGCTACCATGTACTTATACGTTTGTGACTATTACAGTGCCATCTATCACAGAGCGAAAAAAGTGGTCCAACTAAAGCATTCATATCTCTGTACATACTACACGAATATGTAATACAAAATGGGGGTTCCCATTTAAGAAAACGCAGTTGATATCTGTTTGACCAACGGCAGTGTCATCTAGCGGGCCAACCATAGCGCCATCTGGTCTCCCCCTTCAAGCTAGACAAGTTTCGTTCTTTGTAGTTTTTTCGTTTGACGCTTATTTCGTGAGATATTTGGCCCGGTCACTATCAATGAACCACCCTGTATAGGAACCTGTCTGTCTCCACAGAAAACGAAACGAACAATTTTAGCCGGCCGCGGTGGTCTCGCGGTTCTAGGCGCACAGTCCGGAACCGTGCGACTGCTACGGTCGCAGGTTCGAATCCTGCCTCGGGCATGGATGTGTGTGATGTCCTTAGGTTAGTTAGGTTTAAGTAGTTCTAAGTTCTAGGGGACGGATGACCACAGCAGTTGAGTCCCATAGTGCTCAGAGCCATTTGAACCATTTTCGAACAATTTTAAATGTGACAAATACGTAACCAATATCATGTTCAAAATGGCTCTGAGCACTATGGGACTTAACATCTGTGGTCATCAGTCCCCTAGAACTTAGAACTACTTAAACCTAACTAACCTAAGGACATCACACACATCCATGCCCGAGGCAGGATTCGAACCTGCGACCGTAGCAGTCCCGCGGTTCCGGACTGCAGCGCCTAGAACCGCACGGCCACCACGGCCGGCTACCAATATCATGTAGGTAATTTAAACAACTGTAATACCTAAGCGTAATGTTATCCACTAATATGTCTTACCTATATTCTGTACTTCTGGTATTATATTGCAGACGTCTGATAATGGCCTAAGGCCGAAACCTGTCAGTAATGTGATTTATAAACATGGTGCATTAAAGGAATAAAACTGACACCCTACGAGGGTTAATATAGTTCCATCATTTAGACGATACATTGAGGCTGTGGACCCATACATGAAGAAATCATTGTCCGCTAATTAGTTGCAAACGTAATTCTAAATTCCAGTTACTCTCACCTTGTGTTTTCATTCATAAGGCAAGGGTTGAGAGTTGTTTAATGTTTACTTTTGCGTAGGTTGCTGTGACCCCTAACGTTAGACGCTGTTTATGAAACATAATTACCTCCGTACTTACTTGCTGGTCGTGCGGTAGCGTTCTCGCTTCCCACGCCCGGGTTCCCGGGTTCGATTCCCTGCGGGGTCAGGGATTTTCTCTGCCTCGTCATGGCTGGGTGTTGTGTGATGTCCTTAGGTTAGTTAGGTTTAAGTAGTTCTAAGTTCTAGGGGACTGATGACGATAGATGTTGAGTCCGATAGTGCTCAGAGCCATTTGAACCATTTTGAACTTACTTGCTGCTTCAGTTTACATAACCTTTTGACTCTGCCCTAAGCCAGACATGGCACTAGTTTCACACGCTGCGACATATTTTCGAATAAAACGGTGATACAGAAAATGTAGAACAAATTTGTTTTATTTCCGTCTATGATAACGGAAGTCTTTAGACTACCGGTTTTGGTTAGCGATGACATCGTCATCTGCAGCAAAACATTGGATAACTAAATACAATTAGTGGATAGTCTATACCTTATAACAATAAAATATGCCATAAGAGAAGTTGTTATGTTTTGCTACATGTTGTGAAGACAAGCTGAGGGCACTCGGCCTGACAGTGAAAGATAGTGTTTATATGGCATCAAAAACACGCTTCATTTTCGATTTAGTCCTGTTTTAAGTCACTGCATCGCGTCCAACATTTTTCCTGTAAATAGGTTCATTCTGTTAAGTACAATACTGGAACGTATTCTATTGATTAATTAATAATTTTGAGATTAGTAATTAGGGATTGAAATTTGCTGGCACCGCACAAGAGGCGCAACAATACTGAGTTCGCTCGGAAGCGTGTGTCAGCTAGTTTACGCACAGTGACGCACACTCCAAACACTCAGGCTTACGGTTTTTCATATACACGTATGGATACGGATGTAAGAAAATATGTCAGATCAGATGAAATATGTGTTTCAGTTATTCGAGCTTAATATCCTTGTTCCCATTAATAAAGCACCTCCGTAGGTATGAGCTTTGTCTTCATGAAAGAGATGATATAACCTTTCTCATTGTACTCTTTATTTGTAGGTATTAAGTGTGCTTATTTTCTCCTGTATGCTTACTTCCACCATCTGCAGCTTTTGCCAAATGCAACTGCATGGGGAATTCTACTGATTATAACTTCCCTTAAGAGTCTATGAAGACCACACAAAGTATTCGAGGCATGCTGAAAGGAACATCAGATTATCAACTTCAAAATCATTTTCACATTCTAAATACCGTACACTGAACAAAAGATTTAGAATAGCTACGCAAAATTCAAATTATTATAAATTAAAAGTTTCAAAAAACTGTCAGGTTCTACAGTTGGATGGGGAGGGTCGATTCAGCAAAACAAGCAATATAAAATAAATGCACACAAGGATTATAGTATTATTAACTACTGACCAATAAATGTATGTTTTTCAGTAACAACGATTTGCAGTAGGCTACCAACAAAAGCCTAACAGTTCTACATTGATATTGCAAATTTTCCTAATAATTTATCTTTTGGATCTTCTCCAGTGTGTTCCTCCTATTATTAAACTCTATGAAAACGCACAAGCTGCATATACGCCTGCTTAATATTGCAGTTCTTTTTACTCAAGGTGCAAACAAATGGAAAAATATAAACAGCGTCCTAAAATCCTATCACAACACGTGTCTTATTTACCAGGACGCTCTTATTCTCATATAATTCTTTCGAACACTTAATCGCGCACTGAACCGTGCCTTTTCTATTGATCTTTGAATCTATCGCTCCCGTGAAAAGCACTGAAAGCACAGCTCGTCACAGCACAGAGTGCATCCTTAATCCGAAAAAATTTATGATCTTGGAGGTATTCTTTCGCGTCTGGAAACAAAAGCGGGATCAGATGTGTCGAATGTATCATCAGCTGATGAATTTGCCTCTGAGACAATATATTCACAGCCAGGGGCATTGTCTCAACGCGAGAAAAACACTGTTCAGCCTGTTGTTGTCACTTCACTATCATTTATTCTCTGTGGCTATGCACGTAGCATGCCAAATATTGGGCGCCTGTTCACTAAGTTATTTATGATTTCAGTATGTCATTCGAATTTCCTGCCCAGTAGCCAGCATACTTAACGCGATTTCAGCTTAATTATTGACGTTATACTAATTTTATCTGGGAGATACAGTGTGCTGAATGTTGAAACTTTTTCTAATCTCCCGGTTGCACTGAGAATACAGACGAAGATCGTTCCACTCTCTTCGGAAAGAGATTTTATTGATGCCGTGTTTTCGTACGTCCGTTGGGTGAATTCAAACAGAATTCATAAAGTATTGGGAACATTAATTTTAGGGACTGTTGGTTGCTGAGTTGCTTGTTTATTCAACCACATATCGTTTTTACTCTGATAGTAGCCCCTTAATACCGGAATAGATTCATACATGAAAGAAAACAATCAAAGATCATATTTTATAGCTAGTAATGAAGTGTCATAGAGCACAAAAGGGCAAACCTAAGATATGTTACACTTGTCATGTACAATTGACAATGTCGAAAATTTGCAACAACAGGCATTTGAGAAATGATAGGATTTACATGATTGAAAATGAAAAATACATAGTGACGTACACTTTCAAACAATTGCATATTATACAATACAGCCTTATACGTGAAATTCTCGGAAACAGTTTATTCTCTCTTCTAGACGCATAAAAACGGCAGAGTTACTACACATGAATATTGTCTGTCCTTTACAATTCGGTCATTTTCATATTAGCCTTTTGTCTGTAACCCACTAAATCAGTTCAGGAAGACTTGTGTGAAACTGGTTTTGTTGGACCCTAATGCCTCTTCTCTGTCAGTAGATCTGTCCTTATACGGCTGGAGGCCTGTCTTTCTTTCTGTTTCACATGTCTTTTCCCTGATCGCAGCGTGCCTCTGCTATTCTGCATTTGAATTCTAATAGATCATTTTGTTTATTACGGGAAATTTTTAAACTGTCGCAGTCCCTCTATGCAGGTTGTACACGAGCTTTGAAATCTCCATCTGCATTTCGCGGAGCATAAAAGGAGGAGGAGATTAGTGTTTAACGTCCCGTCGACAACGAGGTCATTAGAGACGGAGCGTAAGCTGGGGATAGGGAAGGAAATCGGCCGTGCCCTTTCAATGGATCCACCCCGGCATTTGCCTGAAGCGATTTAGGGAAATCACGGAAAACCTAAATCAGGATGGCCGGAGACGGGATTGAACCGTCGTCCTCCCGAATGCGAGTCCAGTGTGCTAACCACTGCGCCACCTCGCTCGGTGCGGAGCATAAAACATCGGGAAACTATCGCTAATAAAATAAGAGCTTCATAGTATTAGCACTTCATTAGAATTCCCACATCATAATAAAAGAAAAATGTAATCAGTCGAAACAGTGTTGAGGTCGAATGTTCATACTAATTACTGTAACTTTGTAATAAATAAAGGATATATATACGTAAATAATGAATACATCTGGTCACTGAAATATTCTGGTGCTAAAATACAACGGAAATATTTGCCTTCACTTGACTTGATTTCATCTTTTGCATGCGACCACAAAGTTACATTAACGACTAATGATGCATATTTTAGAATAACAGTATTTTCAAATTCATTTGGACGTGCAACAACGCAGTAGCTACACATCTAGCTTGAAGAAGATATATTTGCTGAGGACAATGCTCCTCTTGTTTCATTTTGGGAAAGAAGTTAGCTAATAATGCCGAAACTGATTATACAATGGTCATTAACGTTTCATAAGCAACCATTTCGACAACTAATTTCACACACCTAAGGTTCATATCAGAGAAATGACGGTTTTTCTACCCTTCTGTGATATGCTTGATACATTCGAATTTGCCTGTCTGAAAAACTGACCAAATACCCTTCCGTAATGTATAGATTATTGAGCTCAGAGAGGTGAAAGGAGATTAGTACAGTCCATCACAAATACTAGGCATGAGATTTCCCAATGGGAGCCTTTATATTGTGGAGGCATATTACGCAACAGGGTGTTTTCTTATTAATACGTTGACTCCACGAGGACCCCGACAGCCGCAGCAGAGTCCCACGCTTGACGGCGTGGCCTCACCTATCGGTGAAACATCCGTCACTATGCTTGCGGCAGTCAAGGTGCTAATTAGGTTTCATTTTTACCATTCCCCATTCCTTACTCATCTTGTCTAAATTATTCCACAACGTACACTCATGTTCAGAAAAAACAGAACAGCTTGAAAGAATAGAGATAGGACGTTCATATTCACATGACATATACATTAGTATGTTCTGCAAAAATGATTAGCATTTCAGTCACCAAGGTCAGCATGTGTCCTATTGAATAGTAGGCACAGGGTCCGTCATGGGCCCTAATAATGTTCCATGCGTGATGGCATCGACACGTATAAGGCGTCAACGGCGTCCTGACGTATAGTCATCCATGCTGCATTCATCTGGCACCAAAGTTCATCTGTGGTGGTTGGCAATGGGACACTGCGCCGCATCCGTCGTTTTACCATATCCCACACATTTTCGATTGGCGACGAGGCTGGTGATCTGGCGGGCCAGGAGAAAAGACTGACATCCTGTGACACCAAGAATGCACGTGTCCGTGCGGAAACATGTGGTTGTGCATTGTCTTGCTGAAAAATGGCGTCGAGGATGTTGTTGCAGCAGTATCAAAGGAAATTGACGGAGATCCGAAATGTGAAATAATTTGGGTGAAGGTCACGGTTAAAGCAGGCTCAGACATGGTAATCGGATGTCACCCTGGCTCAGCAGCTGTTGTGGCTGAGCACTTAAAGGATAATTTGGAAAATATTTCGAGTAGATTTCCCCACCATGTTATAGTTCTGGGTCGAGCTTTTAATATGCCGGATATAGACTGGGAGACTCAAACGTTCATAACGGTGGCAGGGACAAACAATGCAGTGAAATTTTTTTTAGTGCTTTATCTGAAAACTACCTTGAGCAGTTAAACAGAGAACCGACTCGTGGCGATAACATATTAGACCTTCCGGTGACAAACAGACCCGAACTATTTGAAACAGTTAACGCAGAACAGGGAATCAGCGATCATAAAGCGGTTACTGCATCGATGATTTCAGCCATAAATAGAAATATTAAAATAGGTAGGTAGATTTTTCTGTTTAGCAAAAGTGACAAAAAGCAGATTACAGAGTACCTGACGGCTCAACACAAAAGTTTTGTCTCAAGTACAGATAGTGTTGAGGATCAGTGGACAAATTTCAAAACCATCGTACAATATGCGTTAGATGAGTACGTGCCAAGCAAGATCGTAAGAGATCGAAAAGGGCCACTGTGGTACAACAACCGAGTTAGAAAACTTCTGCGGAAGCAAAGGGAACTTCACAGCAAACATAAACATGGCCAAAGCCTTGCAGACAAACAAAAATTACGCGAAGCGAAATGTAGTGTGAGGAGGGCTATGCGAGAGGCGTTCAATGAATTCGAAAGGAAAGTTCTATGTACTGACTTGGCAGAAAATCCTAAGAAATTTTGGTCTTATGTCAAAGCGGTAGGTGGATCAAAACAAAATGTCCAGACACTCTGTGACCAAAATGGTACTGAAACAGAGGATGACAGACTAAAGGCCGAAATACTAAATGTCTTTTTCCAAAGCTGTTTCACAGAGGAACATTGCACTGTAGTTGCTTCTCTAGATTGTCGCACAGATGACAAAATGGTAGATATCAAAATAGACGACAGAGGGATAGAGAAACAATTAAAATCGCTCAGAAGAGGAAAGGCCACTGGACCTGATGGGATACCAGTTCGATTTTACACAGAGTACACGAAGGAACTTGCCCCCCTTCTTGCAGCGGTGTACCGTAAGTCTCTGGAAGAGCGTAGCGTTCCAAAGGATTGGTAAAGGGCACAGGTCATCCCCGTTTTCAAGAATGGACGCCGAACAGATGTTCAGAACTATAGACCTATATCTCTAACGTCGATCAGTTGTAGAATTTTGGAACACGTATTGTGTTCGAGTATAATGACTTTTCTGGAGACTAGAAATCTACTCTGTAGGAATCAGCATGGGTTTCGAAAAAGACGGTCGTGTGAAACCCAGCTCGCGCTATTCGTCCACGAGACTCAGTGGGCCACAGACACGGGTTCACAGGTAGATGCCGTGTTTCTTGACTTCCGCAAGGCGTTCGACACAGTTCCCCACAGTCGTTTAATGAACAAAGTAAGAGCATATGGACTATCAGACCAATTGTGTGATTGGATTGAAAGGTTCCTAGATAACAGAACGCAGCATGTCATTCTCAATGGAGAGAAGTCTTCCGAAGTAAGAGTGATTTCAGGTGTGCCGCAGGGGAGTGTCGTAGGACCGTTGCTATTCACAATATACATAAATGACCTTGTGGATGACATCGGAAGTTCACTGAGGCTTTTTGCAGATGATGCTGTGGTGTATCGAGAGGTTGTAACAATGGAAAAGTGTACTGAAATGCAGGAGTATCTGCAGCGAATTGACGCATGGTGCAGGGAATGGCAATTGAATCTCAATGTAGACAAGTGTAATGTGCTGCGAATACATAGAAAGATAGATCCCTTATCATTTAGCTACAAAATAGCAGGTCAGCAACTGGAAGCAGTTAATTCCATAAATTATCTGGGAGTACGCATTAGGAGTGATTTAAAATGGAATGATCATATAAAGTTAATCGTCGGTAAAGCAGATGCCAGACTGAGATTCATTGGAAGAATCCTAAGGAAATGCAATCCGAAAACAAAGGAAGTAGGTTACAGTACGCTTGTTCGCCCACTGCTTGAATACTGCTCAGCAGTGTGGGATCCGCATCAGATAGGGTTGATAGAAGAGATAGAGAAGATCCAACGGAGAGCAGCGCGCTTCGTTACAGGATCATTTAGTAATCGCGAAAGCGTTACGGAGATAATAGATAAACTCCAGTGGAAGACTCTGCAGGAGAGACGCTTAGTAGCTCGGTACGTGCTTTTGTTAAAGTTTCGAGAACATACCTTCACCGAAGAGTCCAGCAGTATATTGCTCCCTCCTACGTATATCTCGCGAAGAGACCATGAGGATAAAATCAGAGAGATTAGAGCCCACACAGAAGCATACCGACAATTCTTCTTTCCACGAACTGTGCGAGACTGGAATAGAAGGGAGAACCGATAGAGGTATTCAAGGTACCCTCCGCCACACACCGTGAGGTGGCTTGCGGAGTATGGGTGTAGATGTAGATGTAGATGTAGATGCAGAAAGGGTGTGGCTACGGGTCGCAGGGTGTCATTCACGTAGGTCACACTGGTCGCAGAGCTCTGGACACGCACAGATTATGATTTTTGCTTGTACCCAGTAGCATCCCACGCTGTAAGCCCTTGAGCTGGCATGGTATGTCCTGTGCGAATGCCGTCACTGTGATGCCGCACACCCTGCCTTCAGTGAATTAAAATGCGGCCTTCATTTTCAACCAAACAGAACCTGGATTCTTTCGAAGACACTTTTTATTGCCATTCCTGTACCCAGTGACATCGTTCCATACTCCAGTGCCGTCTAGCACGTTTCTGCACATTCGTCGAAGGTGGGCGGAGAAATGGACGACGCGCACCTAACCCACGCCGTAAGAAACGGCGACGGACTATCACCCTTGACTGTGTGATGTGTTACTGTATTCGACTGTTGGGCCAGAGCCGAGGAGAACGCGCCGGCTGCTGTGGCCGAGCGGTTCTAGGCGCTTCAGTCGGGAAGCGCGCTGCTGCTACGGTTGCAGGTTCGAGTCCTGCCTCGGGCATCGATGTGTGTGATGTCCTTAAGTTAGTTATGTTTAAGTAGTTCTAAGTCTAGGGGACTGCTGACCTCAGACGTTAAGTCCCATAGTGCTTTGAGCCATTTGTACCATTTTTTTGAGGAGGACGCAGATCTGTCCTGCAATGCCATTCGGATGAGGCGTCGATCTTTTCGGTGAGTGGTCTGGGTGGTGCGACTTGAGCCATCTGGTCGTGTTCTACGGCCTTCCGCGAACCATTCTGCACGCACCCGTTGCACTGCCGAAACACTTAGTCCCACGTCAGCAGCAATTTCCAGGCTGGATGCATCACATTCTCTCGTTCCAATTATGCGCCCTATTTCAAACGCACTGATTTGACGGTACGGTTCGCACATACGTCTGCGAGACATCCTGCACGTCTTCTCAAGTCACACTGATCCATTACCTTCGGTTTATAGCGACAACGAGAGCCACAGGCACATTTTACCGGTAGGTGATGTTGCGCCGCTTTATCGATGACCCGTGGGCCGACATGGTTCACATGCTAATCAAATGGTTCAAATGGCTCTGAGCACTGTGGGGCTTAACATCTGAGGTCATCAGTCCCCTAGAACTTAGAACTACTTAAACCTAACTAACCTAAGGACATCACACACATCCATGACAGAGGCAGGATTCGAACCTGCGACCGTAGCGGTCGCGCGGTTCCAGACTGAAGCGCCTAGAACCCCTCGGCCACTCCTGCCGGCACATGCTAATCATTTCTGCAGAACATACTAATGTACATGTCCTGTGAATATGAGCGTCCTACCTCCACTCGTTCAAGGAGTTCTGTTTTATCTGAACATGAGTTTAAATTATGTATTATTAATTAAATGCACCTTAAATTTCACCTTAATCTGTTAGTATTAATTTCTTTGGTTTTTTAATCATACAATTTTATTAAAACTAAACTAAACTCCTCCCGAACAGGCCATTAAGGACCAACGGTACGTACCGGCCGCCGTGTCACCATCAGCCCACAGGCGTCACTGCATGTGGATATCGAGGGGCATGTGGTCAGCACACCGCTCTCCCGCCCGTATGTCATTTCACGAAATCCGAGTCGCTACTTCTCAATCAAGTAGCTCCTCAGTTTGCCTCACAAGTGCTTAGTGCACCCCGCTTGCCAACAGCGCTCGGCAGTCCGGATGGTCACCCATCCAAGTGCCAGCCCAGTCCGGTAGCGCTTAACTTAGTTGATCTGTCGGAAACCGATGTTACCACTGCGGCAAGACCGTCGTGCGACTTTATTCCTCATTAAAAAATGCTGCTTTGAGTTTTCGTTTATTTTGTTTTGGCGAATGTAAATCAAGTCTAAGTCTTGTTCTATTACAATGAAGAAATTGTCTGTGAAATAACTATTAATATTTTCTTAATTTACGAGGGCGTGCTGAAAAGTAATTTGTTCGAATTTTTATTCTGTTCTCACTGTCGGTTGAGGTATTACATGTCTTACATATTATTCAGTCTACTTTCCCGCTTTGCTGACACAAGTTGCAGCCCTCTGCCGCTGGAGGGCTCCGATTTGTAGCGTGTAACATGGCGGTGTCTAACGCAACTATGTTGGTCTGCTTTAATCAAGTTTCTAATTCGAAAGATTCGTCCACATATGTACCATACTCTCTTTCAGTATAATAATCCCAGAATACACACAACGGATGCGACATCTGCAACAATCCGACGACTTGAGTTCATTGTCATCGATCACCCCCATACAATCCCGAATTGGAGCTGTCCCATTTTTATCTGTTTCCAAAACTTAAAGAACACCTTCGAGGACTTTACTTTGATGTGATGAAACGGTGGGACCAAGGCGAGGTTGTAGTTCCACCAACAAAGTCAAACATTATACAGTGACGGTATCGACAAACCGGTCTTTCGTTGGGAGACGTGTTCTTCGCCAGGGCGACTATATTGAGAAATAAATATGGAGACATAAAGAATAAAGATGTAGAATATTAATAACGTTTGCGCTACTTAAAAAGCTTTAACAGTTGTATAGTCTGTATTGTGTGGCAATGACTGTCATATGTTGCCGACTGGTTTCTATAAAGGATGGCCCTTCTTTGATAACAATTGTCCATTTTCATTAAACTTCTACTGACAGTCAATATTCATGGATAAATATTTGTGTTCATCGCACACACAATGAAATTAAGATCTACGTTTTATTCGGCAGTATTATACTCCCCGTTTAAACTGAATATCATGTTACTTAGTTTCGTTATGTTCAATGTTAGTTTGAAGCATACTAACTGTAAACACTGACGATGTCATTTGTATCCTCAACCAAAGATTATGGTGTTCTTTCTGTGATTACAAAAATTTCATCAATAGCACAGATTTTTTTTCTTTGCCCCTGCCACTGTGTCTACAATCATTTGTGTATCAAGATTCTTTGTATGTTAATTTCAACGTGTAATGAGAACCAATGATGGCTACGTAATGATTAAACCTTCTGTAACAAATTTGCAGGGTTCACAGTGCAAAACATCTTGGGCAGTTCTAATTAGTTATCACTTAAAATGTCATGTACAACTGTTATAACCTCCAAAACTATTGAGGTTTTCGTGGCCACTTGTTGACAAACTCTACTGCGTATTATTCGTCAAGTCTGCTTCAATAACTGAACAGTTCTTAATTCAGTAGGTCACATATCATATGCAATGTATTTGCATGGTAGCAGCAGAGAGATGGACCTCAATATCGAAAAATTCTGCACTGCATTTCTGAAGTAGAGGCATAGCTCTTTTCACCTTAAAAAATGACTTATTTATCATTATACTTAAAAGTTCTTAATTGCTTTCACTACACAAATTGCATATTCATGTATATCTGCCAAAAGTGATTTTTTTCTTCAAAATTCATATTGCTGTCTTTGTGGCTTCATCCATTCCATGGTTAGTAATACTTTCGTTGTATGCTGGCTGCATAATTATTTGAAAGAAGCTATATTGTTGTTGGAACTTTTTTTCTGCAATGTAATAATATAAGCTCTGCTATTCTGGTCTCACATAGGCCAGTCGGGGGTGAGCGACCTCCATGTCTTCCTCAGCCAGTGGCGTTATTTGACCATGGGATGGAGGGGAGGAGGGTCAACACACCACTCTCCCGGCCTTTGCCGGTTTTGTAGACATTGGAGTCGCTCCTTCTCTTGCAAGAAAAATATCTGGTAGTACCAGGACTTGAGCTCAAATCCTCCACAAAACAGTCAGTCGTGCTCGCCACTCAGCTATGATGGCGAATATTTTTTATTTTATTTTATTTTGTTTTTATACATGGTGGGAAACGAAAAAGTGGCTCAGAAAATACTTCATGCATCGTAATATAGGTAACTCAAATGGCATGATAAACACCTGGAGAAGATGATGTAAGTTGGGTAGCCAAAATTAACCCCTAAATATAGTCGTGAAATGTATGAGGACTATTCGTTTTTTGATGTCCGAAACCACAGTGAAAATAAAAAATGTTTTATTTGCAACAGTTAACTACAGACGAATGGAAAAACTAGTAGAAGCCGACCTCGGGGAAGATCAGTTTGGATTCCGTAGAAATACTGGAACACGTGAGGCAATACTGACCTTACGACTTATCTTAGAAGAAAGATTAAGGAAAGGCAAACCTACGTTTCTAGCATTTGTAGACTTAGAGAAAGCTTTTGACAATGTTGACTGGAATACTCTCTTTCAAATTCTAAAGGTGGCAGGGGTAAAATACAGGGAGCGAAAGGCTATTTACAATTTGTACTGAAACTAGATGGCAGTTATAAGAGTCGAGGGACATGAAAAGGAAGCAGTGGTTGGGAAGGGAGTAAGACAGGGTTGTAGCCTCTCCCCGATGTTATTCAATCTGTATATTGAGCAAGCAGTAAAGGAAACAAAAGAAAAATTCGGAGTAGGTATTAAAATCCATGGAGAAGAAATAAAAACTTTGAGGTTCGCCGATGACATTGTAATTCTGTCAGAGACAGCAAAGGACTTGGAAGAGCAGTTGAACGGAATGGATGGTGTTTTGAAGGGAGGATATAAGATGAACATCAACAAAAGCAAAACGAGGATAATGGAATGTAGTCGAATTAAGTCGGGTAATGTTGAGGGTATTAGATTAGGAAATGAGACACTTAAAGTAGTAAAGGA
Source organism: Schistocerca nitens (assembly GCF_023898315.1). Lineage (NCBI taxonomy): Eukaryota > Metazoa > Arthropoda > Insecta > Orthoptera > Acrididae > Schistocerca > Schistocerca nitens. The sequence continues at coordinate 786,220,702 of NC_064616.1, forward strand.
GTTTTGCTATTTGGGGAGCAAAATAACTGACGATGGTCGAAGTAGAGAGGATATAAAATGTAGACTGGCAAAGGCAAGGAAAGCGTTTCTGAAGATGAGAAATTTGTTAACATCGAGTATAGATTTAAGTGTCGTTTCTGAAAGTATTTGTATGGAGTGTAGTCATGTATGGAAGTGAAACATGGACGATAAACAGTTTGGACAAGAAGAGAATAGAAGCTTTCGAAATGTGGTGCTACAGAAGAATGCTGAAGATTAGATGGGTAGATCACATAACTAATGAGGAGGTACTGAATAGGATTGGGGAGAAGAGGAGTTTGTGGCACAACTTGACCAGAAGAAGGGATCGGTTGGTAGGACATGTTCTGAGGCATCAAGGGATCACCAATTTAGTATTAGAAGGCAGCGTGGAGGGTAAAAATCGTAGGGGGAGACCAAGAGATGAATACACTTAGCAGATTCAGAAGGATGTAGGTTGCAGTAGGTACTGGGAGATGAAGAAGCTTGCACAGGATAGAGTAGCATGGAGAGCTGCATCAAACCAACCTCAGGACTGAAGACCACAACAACAACAACAACTACAGCTTCCAGCTACTTCTCTACATAGTCACCACAGCGACTGAGAAATTTGTCGTAACGTTGTACCAAATTTCCAATACCCTCGTCATAAAAGGCAGCGGCCTGTTCTTTCCACCAATTCTTTACGTTGGTCCGCATCTCATATGTGCCAAAATGTTGTCTTTATAGCTAGCGGTTCATGTGAGCAAACAGACGAAACTGAGAGGATTCCAAGTTCAGGCTGCATAGTGGGTATCAAACACTACCCATCGAAACCGCTGCAGGATGATGATGATGATGTTTGGTGTGTGGGGCGCTCAACTGCGCGGTTATCAGCGCCCATACGAATTTCCAACATTTGCTCAGTCCAAAGTCGCCACTTTCATGAATGATGATGAAATGATGAGTACAACACAAACACCCAGTCATCTCGAGGCAGGTGAAAATCCCTGACCCCGCCGGGAATCAAAACCGGGACCCCGTGCTCTGGAAGCGAGAATGCAACCGCGAGACCACGAGCTGCGGACAACGCTGCAGCAGCGTCTTCATTGCAGCTGCAGTGTGGGGCAGACAATCGTCATGAAAAAGGCACTGCATGACAGTTACGATATGTGGGCTGCATGAAATCAGGCGAAATCTCCCAGCAGGCACTCATACTTGGCGGGAGACACTATTTTCTAGGCATTTTTACGTGCTCCCTGTACGTTTAGAACTGAAAAAGAGCGACTTGATACGGTCGGCTGGTATACTAGATGCACTGCCAAACACATCTGTACAAAGCTACATCGGATTTTCACTGTGGTTTCCATTTCACTACCGATCGGACCTTAGTAAACAGGCCTCAAAAATGTGTGTGAAATCTTATGGGACTTAACTGCTAAGGTCATCAGTCCCTAAGCTTACACACTACTTAACCTAAATTATCCTAAGGACAAACACACACACCCGTGCCCGAGGGAGAACTCGAACCTCCCCCGGGAGCAGCCGCACAGTCCATGACTGAAGCGCCCCCAGACCGCTCGGCTAATCCCGCGCGAAGTAGCCCTCGTAGTATTGCATCTACAGTTGTGGGTCCACTAGATCCAGATATTCTCATATGATGATGATGATAAAATATACGAAACATTTGTTATTAATATTTGAACTTCAACATTAACGAACGTAGACTTTAGCAGAATAAAGGATAAGAACTCTGATTTTTTACTATAATTTGCACTGACATAAATCAGTCTCACCTAACGACATGCCATTGGAACAAATACGTAGATACAACTACATAAGCATCAGAAAACGAACTAAACCTTTTTCTTGTATTTTAAAATGTCCTTAAAAGCACCAGAACAAAAACTTACAACCTTCTTCTACAAAAACTTTTTACAATGTTCAAACCGAACCAAGTTATGTGCACGCATTTGTAACTATGATGTAGTACATATTGTATGTGTGAAAACCGGGTCCGATGTAAGAGAGGGCCTGATGACCTTAATCAGATCAGGTTAAATAAAGAAATAAATAAAAATAAAAAGTAATCACATGGGTAGAAGTCAGGACTGTAGGGTAGATACTCGAGTGTCACCCACTTTAGTTGGCATGACTTCTAAATTACGACATTTGCAGAAATGGGACACACGTTATCAGAAAGCAGCAACATGCCATGGTGCATCATTCCTCAACAGTTGTTTCCAAAGACATGCTGCCCCACACACTTTCTCCGATGGATGTGTACCGGTGTTTGTCATTCGGCAGCCAAGAAAAGAATAATAGCACGCTGGTCCTGTTTGAAGGCATTCGGTCCGCAGCTCGTGGTCGTGCGGTAGCGTTCACGCCCGGGTTCCCGGGTTCGATTCCCAGCGGGGTCAGGGATTTTCTCTGCCTCGTGATGACTGGGTGTTGTGTGCTGTCCTTAGGTTAGTTAGGTTTAAGTAGTTCTAAGTTCTAGGGGACTGATGACCATAGATGTTAAGTCCCATAGTGCTCAGAGCCATTTGAACCATTTGAAGGCATTCGGTGAAACCATCGTGCGAGAGTTCGGTCGATATGTGTGTTACTAATAAATTATACATCTGCCCTGTAGCAGTCATCGAACTGCCGACTATATGAAATCTTCGTAAATCTTGATACGACGCCAACGTCTACTAAACCAGTATTCCAACAACTTGGAGTTACAGTCGAGCTTTTTCTACAATGAATCAGACAAGAGATTAGCATTCGTCTTTATGTCAGACCTGGCGTGGCCGAGATTAGCACTCCCGGAGTGCGCTCGCGCTGCGCGAGCATAGCTGAGTCTGATCAGTACTCTGGATTCTCCCATCACTGCGCTATTCCGAGCAAGTGTGTGAGTGAGACGGCTATATCCTGAGGGCCGCACACACGGGGAACTTAGGAAGATTTGTTAGCAGTTACTTCTGAGAGGCGAATATTTCAGCATACGTTTATAAGCAGAAGTTTATCAAGTGTGTTTATTTCCAACTTTTTATTTTTCTGGCAAAGCAATAACTTGTATTACTTGATTAAATTTGTACATTACATAGTGGTACTCTTTGTTTTATACTGTCAGTCTTAACCACCATATTTGTTACCAGTGATTCTCTCCTTGCATTAAGACATTTAATGAATTCAAATAACTGGTGTCGACCATAAAAGATTTTGTCACCAGTTGTCTGACCCTAAACTCAATTTTTCCCCTAACTGTCACCTTCAGTTCAGCCAGCATTCAATGTCGTTGGTCAGAAAATAAGTGCAGCGTTTCGTCATTGTAGCTGGGATTGTAATGACATATCTGTAAGTGTTTTTACGATTCATAATAGTGCGACGCCATTGCATGACATTTAAACGATGGGAAAAGTAAGGTAATTCCCATTCGGCATTGAACGCTGTGCCTTCTCCACTTTTTCCTGTTTTGGAAACAGACATAGACGCCATAGTATTCCTAATGCAGAACGTACATCTAATTTTAAAAAAAAACGTGTTATTGCCACCAACTCCCTTGCGACTACTGTGCTCTAACAGCGCCTGGCTGCAGCCTTCTTTTCCCTGTTCCTCCTCGCTCGTAGCCGCCCTCTCCGCTCCGCGGGGAACACAAGGCAGGAGCACGCCGGAGCGCACACGCTCACGGATCGCTGTTTGGCGCGACCTGTGTTAGACTGGCATCCAGTTCATATTATGACACTTAATCAATTAAACATAATGCTATTACAAAAAGATTCAGTAAGTATTGGGATTGTTGCTGTATGTTATGTTCAAGTCGTTGATATTCCTTCGAGCGTGCACGGCGCAGCAGTCTCTTTGCTGTTGTGAAGAAGCACTACAGCTGTCGTCGCTGCACAGAATCTGTAAGGAATATCTCATGCAAACTACCACGACAGAACGCGCTCCATATTATACAAACATACACAAAAAGGTAGTCCTAACTCTCGAAATGGATTTTCTACTTAACTTTACCATCCTGCACAAGCATCTACGCTCGTTCATTTATATATCAAGCTGGTACAGGATTTTCCTCTTACTCAAATGCTTTCCTTTTTTGCAAGTCTTAGAAATAAAACGGCTGATAATCTTGTACCTTCTCACCTGCCGCCCTTGTCCAAAATAAATGAACAACGTCAAACTACTTAGCCAAATTTAATAAATAATGAATTAACTCATAAACAACATTATAAATGCTGGACTGTCGTTCATTATATATATATACTCCTGGAAATGGAAAAAAGAACACATTGACACCGGTGTGTCAGACCCACCATACTTGCTCCGGACACTGCGAGAGGGCTGTACAAGCAATGATCACACGCACGGCACAGCGGACACACCAGGACCCGCGGTGTTGGCCGTCGAATGGCGCTAGCTGCGCAGCATTTGTGCACCGCCGCCGTCAGTGTCAGCCAGTTTGCCGTGGCATACGGAGCTCCATCGCAGTCTTTAACACTGGTAGCATGCCGCGACAGCGTGGACGTGAACCGTATGTGCAGTTGACGGACTTTGAGCGAGGGCGTATAGTGGGCATGCGGGAGGCCGGGTGGACGTACCGCCGAATTGCTCAACACGTGGGGCGTGAGGTCTCCACAGTACATCGATGTTGTCGCCAGTGGTCGGCGGAAGGTGCACGTGCCCCTCGACCTGGGACCGGACCGCAGCGACGCACGGATGCACGCCAAGACCGTACGATCCTACGCAGTGCCGTAGGGGACCGCACCGCCACTTCCCAGCAAATTAGGGACACTGTTGCTCCTGGGGTATCGGCGAGGACCATTCGCAACCGTCTCCATGAAGCTGGGCTACGGTCCCGCACACCGTTAGGCCGTCTTCCGCTCACGCCCCAACATCGTGCAGCCCGCCTCCAGTGGTGTCGCGACAGGCGTGAATGGAGGGACGAATGGAGACGTGTCGTCTTCAGCGATGAGAGTCGCTTCTGCCTTGGTGCCAATGATGGTCGTATGCGTGTTTGGCGCCATGCAGGTGAGCGCCACAATCAGGACTGCATACGACCGAGGCACACAGGGCCAACACCCGGTATCATGGTGTGGGGAGCGATCTCCTACACTGGCCGTACACCACTGGTGATCGTCGAGGGGACACTGAATAGTGCACGGTACATCCAAACCGTCATCGAACCCATCGTTCTACCATTCCTAGACCGGCAAGGGAACTTGCTGTTCCAACAGGACAATGCACGTCCGCATGTATCCCGTGCCACCCAACGTGCTCTACAAGGTGTAAGTCAACTACCCTGGCCAGCAAGATCTCCGGATCTGTCCCCCATTGAGCATGTTTGGGACTGGATGAAGCGTCGTCTCACGCGGTCTGCACGTCCAGCACGAACGCTGGTCCAACTGAGGCGCCAGGTGGAAATGGCATGGCAAGCCGTTCCACAGGACTACATCCAGCATCTCTACGATCGTCTCCATGGGAGAATAGCAGCCTGTATTGCTGCGAAAGGTGGATATACACTGTACTAGTGCCGACATTGTGCATGCTCTGTTGCCTGTGTCTATGTGCCTGTGGTTCTGTCAGTGTGATCATGTGATGTATCTGACCCCAGGAATGTGTCAATAAAGTTTCCCCTTCCTGGGACAATGAATTCACGGTGTTCTTATTTCAATTTCCAGGAGTGTATATTGAAACGTCCCCTTAGAACAATTATACAAGACTGTGCTTAAACTGACACACAATATTTTACGCGCAACGCAATCTGACTTTCAATAATCCCTACAAAAGAATGGCCCTGACTAACATTAACCTATACCTTTCACAAATCACTTACCTCACCAAAAATCTTCGTTACTCGAACTACTGCAATACAGCGAGCGCCACTACTGCCAGCTAAATAAAAGATTCAAACTATTGAAGGCACTAACTACTAATAGGCATAGTTAGCAAATGAAAGATTTTAATAGAGAACAAACAATGTATTTACCTTAATAGTGTTGAAAAATCATAGTATACATAGCAGTTCATGACAACCAGTCTTACAAATTTCAAAACTCCGCCACCTCTTTCCCCACATCCACCACTGCTGGCGGCTCACCTCCAACTGCGCAACGCTACGCGCTGTTAACATCCAGCTGCCGCTGCCCAACACTACAATGGCAGACAACAATGCAAACTAGCCACAGACTGCACACAGCACAGCCAGTGATTTTCATACAGAGCGCTACGTAACGTTGCCAATAAGAAAACATAAACAGCCTACTTAGATTAAATAAATAAATAAATAAATAAATAAATATATATATATATATATATATATATATATATATTTTTTTTTTTTTTTGTGTCTAAGTCGTTTGACTACTACACCCAGTTACAAAAGGGACTAGATAAGTAATTAGAAAAACAAAAGAGATAGCTGGCTTGTCCCATGAAATATGGCAGTTCCATATAATATTTGATATTAAGCTGGTCTAATTCGTCTTTGGGACAGTTATCATGGTCGTTAAAGTGTTTCATGCCGATCTTAACATGTCTGCATTTCATACAAGTACAATAAACCAAAATGTAAGTTTCTAATGTTATTATGATACTCATACTCGATGAAGTTCCCAATTAAAAGTTACACTACTAGGGACAGAAGCATTCTAGGGCTGCACTGCTTTGGGCTAGTCTTGTTATTACAAGTTGCATGGATCAGATATAGGGAAGGGTTCATACGATTGAGCTATTGCACATGGAGAGAGGGAGGACAGAATCTGTACTGGTTCAAATGGCTCTGGTAGTAAGGGGTAGGGACCTCTTTTCGGGGATTGAGGTAGAGTCAAGCTGCTGATATTCTTTCTATAGAATAGATGAACACTGCTAGTCTCTGTCCTAGCAGCGAAGAACCCTATCTGGAGAATAGTCCGGAGTGAGGGGTTGGAAGGGTACCAGTCTTTATGGTCTGTCTTCCGTCTTTCATAGGCCCTTACGCTCCTACTTCTTCATTTCCCTTTCTTTATTCCCCTATTGGAGTGCAGATTCGGTGTGGCCGAACGGTTCTAGGCGCTTCGGTCCGGAACCACGCTGCTGCTACGACCGCAGGTTCGAATCCTACCTCTGGCATGGAAGTGTGTGATGTCCTTAGGTTAGTTAGTTTTATGTAGTTCTAAGTCTAGGGGACTGATGACCTCAGATGTTAAGTCCCATAGTGCTTAGAGCCATTTGAACCATGTTTGTAAATTCCTTAGGCAGGGACAACAGGTACAAAACCTACAACGCTTCGGACAGTCTCTACTGTCCTCGAATTGTTACTCCAGTCTACAGTTAAAACAAAACTTACTAAACACCAATTGGGTAAACACCCTTTTAGAAAAATTTAAAATCGGTTGGGTCACTGTCCAATCTAACATTGTATGGTAAGATGACTTATGAACCTCAACATGAATGTACACAATACAGCAAGTATATATGAAGCACCGCTCCTTTGACAGGGAGTCCACTAACAAAATACTTCCTTCCTACTGTACCATAGTCGCAGAAACTTTAGACTATACCTCCAGCATGTCTTTGTACCTTGGTACAGAATCATATTTAAATAATTATAATCTTTTCATTAGACAAACCGTAGTCCTTTCTCCAAAAAGCCAATAAGTTGTCAGAAGTTTTGTAACATAACTATTAGATTCCAAGTTTTGAAGAATGTAATTCCTATTAATTATCATCCCATCATTCAGTTACGAATGGTCTCAGAACTTGAGTTTTGTACATACCTTTATCTTTCCCCATCCCCGGGTCAGGTAATACACACTAAGACAAAAAAAGAAAGGAACCCGGTGCAACATGGAGCAGAAATTGGTATATGTACATGTGCAGACAAACAAATGATTGTAATTTCAGAAGAATTGTCAATAACGCATTGGTCTTCCTCAAGCTCTTATGCGAGCAGTTATTCATCTTGGCGTCGACTGATAGAATTTTTTGGTATCCTCCTGAGGGATATGATACCAAGTTCTGTCCAACTGGCGTGTTAGTTAAATCCCAAGCTGGTTGGTGGGCCTTGCCCATATATTTCCAACGTTCTCAATTAAGAAGAGATCATGTGACCTTGCAGGCCAACGTAGGGTTTGGCAAGCAAACTCTTGCCGTGTGCAGGTTAACATTATCTTGCTGAAATGTAAGCCCCAGTTGACATGTCATGAAGGTCAACAAAACGGAAAGTATCATATCGACGACCTGCCGCTGTGCTGTGAGGATGTCGCCGATGACAACCAAACAGACCCTTCTTTGAAAGGAATTGGCACCCCAGACTATCACTCCTGGTTGTCGAGCTGTATGGCGGGTGACGGGCAAGTTGGAATCCTACTATTGCCTGGGGAGTCTCCAGACACACCTCGCTGGTCATCGGGGTCACTTCAAGGTGGGACTCTTCACTGAAGACAATTCTGTCCCAGTCAATGCGATTCCAAGCCGAATACATATCTAGAGACGCCCGGGACAGTGATGAGATACCAAACTGACTGTGACCTGCTGTACAGCCCGACAGCGTCCTATAGCACAGCGATACGTCGACGATATTCTACGCTCTGTTTTGTTGCTCTTCATGGCAAGCCGTCCTGAGCTCACATCTCAGGAAGATAATGCCCGCCCACACACGCAGCGAAAGTTTCTATTGCTTATCTTCGTGCTTGAAAAACCCTACTTTGTCCAGCAAGGTCGACAGAATGTCTCCCCACTTGCGAACATTTGGAGCATTACAAGTAGGGTCCTCATACCATTTAGGAATTTTGACGATCTAACGCTCCAGTTGGATAGAATATGGCACGATATCTCTCAGGGGGACATCCAACACCTCTTTCAGTCAGTACAAAGCCGAACAATTATTTGCATAAGGGCCAGAGGCGGACCGACTAGTTACTAACTTACTCCGTCCGAACAGGCCTTGGAAGGCCCAACGGTACCCACCGGTCGCCGTGTCGTCCTCAGACCACAAGCTTCACTGGGTAGGGGCATGTGGTCAGCACTCCGTTCTCCCGGCCGTATGTCAGTTTACGAGACCGAAGCCGCTATTTCTCAACCAAGTAGCTCCTCAGTTTGCCTCACAAGGGCTGAGTGCACCCCGCTTCCGAACAGCGCTTGGGAAACCGGATGGTCACCCATCCAAGTGCTAGCCCAGCCCGACAGTGCTTACTTCGGTGATCTGACGGGAGCCGGTGTTACCACTGCGGCAAGGCCGTTGGTAGTTACTAACTTGCTCAAGTAATAAAAGTTTTCCTCTTGAATAAATCACCTATTTTTTTCTAAAATTGCTATCATTTGTTTGTCTATACATCTACTAATTTCCATCCCATTCGGGTAATTCCTTCGTGGTGCATTTTTTTTTCTTAGAGTGTACTACTGCTTTTTGCTGTGGCGTTTTGGTTACTAGAAATTGTCTCTATTACAGTGGATAGAAATTACTTATGGCACTATCACTTTTAAACCTTTTATTAAGGTTTTTGACTAAAACGAAGTCTCCTATCTGGTATTGTATTGGGGTACCTTCCTCCCACCTTTTCTTCCTTATCTTTACCTGCCGTGTTAACGATTCATTAATATTATTATATAATACTGGTTGGATATTACCACTCCTTTCTGGCCATTGAACCCACCTCAGAATTAGTTTGCCTTCTACTTGCTCTTCAATTATTTCCACTTTGGAGACTTTTGTGGCAGAGTGTGGCAACTCGTTCAGTCACGCATGACACTTGCAGAGGGGTTGCTTTGAGGATGGTACTTCGAAATTAAAATGTAAAATACGTTTTCCCACGCTAGAAATTCTTTGAACCATTTGTTGGACAATAGGTTCTTAGGTTTACCAACATTTTTAAAGTAATGATCTCCTAACTTAGTTATCACGTTATTGGTCGTTGCTCTTTTAAGTGGATATAGTTAAACCAACTCAGACCAGCATTATAAGACAGCAAAAATGTATCCCACTACTTACCAGCCTCAAGGCAATGGATCATAGATGTCCAACGCCGAAACTCCCTTAGCTTTCTTGGAATAATTGGATACGGAAAGCACTTTAACGTTTGGATGAATCTGTCTAAGAAAATGGTTCAAATGGCTCTGAGCACTCTGGGACTTAACATCTATGGTCATCAGACCCCTAGAACTTAGAACTACTTAAACCTAACTAACCTAAGGCCATCACACACATCCATGCCCGAGGCAGGATTCGAACCTGCGACCGTAGCAAATCTGTCTAGATCTTTATATTTTCCTTGCTTGGTGAGTGATATTTCTGATGAAATAGTACATATTTGTATGCATGATACATTTCTTAGAATCAGCATAGCCTACATGTATATACCAAGTTAGTAATTTTATGGTATCTTCTCGTATGCATAGTAACCACTTTGTGCATTGTTCTTCCTGTGAAATAAGATTCCCTTGTGTAGTTTTCACTGGTCACTTGTATTTGCATTGTTTTGTTGTCAGTTATCAATATGAATTCTCAAATGTGCATCTTATCTTTGCTCTTTTTCTAAATTGCAACAGAAAGTTCTTATGTGGTGGTGGTGGTTAGTGTTTAACGTCCCGTCGACAACGAGGTTATTAGAGACGGAGCGCAAGCTCGGGTTAAGGAAGGATTGGGAATGAAATCGGCCGTGCCCTTTCAAAGGAACCATCCCGGCATTTGCCTGAAACGATTTAGGGAAATCACGGAAAACCTAAATCAGGATGGCTGGAGACGGGATTGAACCATCGTCCTCCCGAATGCGAGTCCAGTGTGCTAACCACTGCGCCACCTCGCTCGGTAGTTCTTTTTTTCATATACAGGGTGAGTCACCTAACGTTACCGCTGGATATATTTCGTAAACCAATTCAAATACTGACGAACCGATTCCACAGACCGAACGTGAGGAGAGGGGCTAGTGTAATTGTTTAATACAAACCATACAAAAATGCACGGAAGTATGTTTTTTAACACAAACCTACGTTTTTTTTAAATGGAACCACGTTAGTTTTGTTAGCACATCTGAACATATAAACAAATACGTAATCAGTGCCGTTTGTTGCATTGTAAAATGTTAATTAAATCCGGAGATATTGTAACCTAAAGTTGACGCTTGAAACCTACGACGTTCAGTTGCGTGTTGGAACAAACACGGGCCACGGTCGGCGAGCAGTATCTGCAGGGACATGTTTACGATGACGACCGTGTTTACGAGTGTAGCTGTAGTGCACTGTTGTGGTTTGGTCTAGTTGTCGCAGTGTCTGCATGTAGCACTTGCTGCTATTGTTATTCTGCATTCGTCTCCGCACGCAGACCAACTGTAGTACACTGTGTTACCAGACGTCTGTGATAGTGTAGTGTTGTAGCAACTATGACCATGGTGTATTCGAACTCTGAAAAGGCGGAGATGATACTCATCTATGGCGAGTGTCGACGAAATGCAGCTGAAGCCTGCAGGGTGTATGCAGAACGTTTCAAATGGTTCAAATGGCTCTGAGCACTATGGGACTCAACTGCCGTGGTCATCAGTCCCCTAGAACTTAGAACTACTTAAACCTAACTAACCTAAGGACATCACACACATCCATGCCCGAGGCAGGATTCGAACCTGCGACCGTAGCAGTCGCACGGTTCCTGACTGCGCGCCGAGAACCGCGAGACCACCGCGGCCGGCTGCAGAACGGTACCCGGACAGAGAGCATCCAACGTGCCGCACATTGCAAAACATCTACCACCAACTGTATGCAACAGGTATGGTCGTAGCACGCAAACGGGTCCGTAACAGGCGCGTCACAGGAGAAGCGGGTGCAGATGGTGTGTTAGCTGCTGTTGCCATGAACCCACACATGAGTACACGGGACATTGCGAGAGCCGGTGGACTGAGTCAAAGTAGTGTCATGCGCATACTGCATCGTCACCGCTTTCACCCGTTTCATTTGTCTCTACGTCAGCAATAACATGGTGATGACTTTAATCATCGAGTGCAATTCTGTCAATGGGCATTAACAGAGAAGGCGTTGCAGTTCTACCTGTTTACCGATGAAGCGGGTTTCACAAACCACGGGGCAGTGAATCTACGGAACATGCATTACTGGTCCGTGGACAATCCTTGCTGGCTCAGACAGGTAGAGCGACAGCCACCGTGGACTGTGAATGTATGGCGCGGAATCATTGGCGACCACCTCATTGGTCCTCACTTCATTGCAGGGGCCCAAACAGCTACAACATACATCGCGCTTCTACAGAATGATCTGCCAAGGTTGCTCGAAAATGTCCCACTGGAAACGCGTCGACGTATATGGTATCAGCATGATGGTGCACCTGCACATTCCGCAATTAACACTAGTTTAGCGTATGGCATTTAGACACAATTGTTATTACAATCAATATGCAAAATTGTAATAATTTGGCATTAGATATTCTTACAGTTATTACAATAGTTATACAGAATTGTGGTGCACCCCGGGTAACGCTAAATGAGCTAGCACATAATGGCAGTCAGACAAACCGTGAAAGGTTCTCCTGACTGTGCAAGAAGACACAAAAAACGTCCTCCTAAGGATATGCCAACAAGGAAACTTGGACCTACGGTCCGAATTTGCCATCTCAACATAGAGAGCATAAGCTATTCTAAGTGCCAATACTTATTAACACTAGGCTGACCCTTGACAGGATGTTCGACGGGCGTTTCATAGGACGTGGAGGACGCATAAATTGGCCAGCCCGTTCTCCTGATCTTACACCTCTGGACTTCTTTCTGTGGAGTACGTTAAAGGAGAATGTGTACCGTGATGTGCCTACAACCCCAGAGGATATGAAACAACGTATTGTGGCAGCCTGCGGCAACATTGCACCAGATGTACTGCGGCGTGTACGACATTCATTACGCCAGAGATTGCAATTGTGTGCAGCAAATGATGACCACCACATTGAACATCTATTGGCCTGACTAGTCGGGACACACTCTATTCCACTCCGTAATTGAAAACGGAAACCACGTGTGTACGTGTACCTCACCCCTCATGGTAATGTACATGTGCGTCAGTGAAAAAGACCAATAAAAGGTGTTAGCATGTGGACGTAATGTGCTGTTCCAGTCTCTTCTGTACCTAAGGTCCATCACCGTTCCCTTGGGATCCCTACGTAATTCGGTGCTCTCCTATACATATATAGCCAACAAGAAGAAATAGTTACGATGTACTTAGAACAAATAACTACTCACAGATTGAGTTTAAATCTTATCACAGAAGCTGAATTACGACAAAATAGCAATCATCAATAATGCAATTAAGATTTATAGACAGACAAAAACCACAAATTAACAAAACAAATAAAGCAGGAAACGTTAACGCAAATTAAAAAGTGGATGTAATTACTTTATTATGCAAACAATTAAATGTCTTCCCAATGAGATGAGGAATTATTAAAGATTTAGTTTGTACTTTAAAGATTAACCCTCACCGTCTATTCTGCATAAGACCATATTTTATACTAGTATCTACAAAGCTATTGATATGAAAGGAAATTAGTAGAATGTTACAGTGGAATATAATTGAAATATCTGGTGGTTGTTACAATAATCCTTTAGTAGTCGTTAAAAAACCAGACAGAACTGTATGATTGGTATTCGGAACATGCACTGTCAACAAAATAACTGAACCAGGAAGAAACAGGGCACTCATAATAGATGAAACGTTAACAAAGTTTGCAGGGGCAAGGTACATAGTCATAATAAATGGCTCTGAGGACTATGGGACTTATCATAGGTCATCAGTCCCCTAGAACTTAGAACTACTTAAACCTAACTAACCTAAGGACATCCCACACATCCATACTCGAGGCAGGATTCGAACCTGCGACCGTAGCGGTCGCGCGGTTCCAGACTGAAGCGCCTAGAACCGCTCGGCCACAATTACTTCTCTCTGCCTTTCCATTCAGCAGTCGATCTGTCAGACTACGATCTAGGATGCCACATATTTCAGGAATATAATATGCACAACACAATATAAAACAGACCAATAACTTTTGATAGTAGATTGATTTATACAGCATGAATGGAACTACACCTTAACAGGAAAAGAATCTTTATGGGCGTTTAATAATGCACGCTAATTATAGTGCATTAAAATTTATACTGAAAAGAAAACTGGGACATAGGAGACTCACAGGACGGGATCTCTTTGTACAGGAGTTTAGATTTTCTGTTACATAAATAAGGGGACAAGATAACATAGTATCAGGTGCACTATGTAAACTACCAGTAAGCCTTCAGTCAAATCAAGATGTAAAAGAAAGACGAAACGTTGCAATTAATTTTTAAGGGTTGATATACAGGGTGAGTCACCTAACGTTACCGCTGGATATATTTCGGAAACCACATCAAATACAGACGAACCGATTCCACAGACCGAACGTGAGGAGAGGGGCTAGTGTAACTGGTTAATACAAACCACACAAAAATGCACGGAAGTATGTTTTTTAACACAAACCTACGTTTTTTAAATGGAACCCCGTTAGTTTTGTTACCACATCTGAACATATAAACAAATACGTAATCTGTGCCGTTTGTTGCATTGTAAAATATTAATTACATCCGGGGATATTGTAACCTAAAGTTGACGCTTGAGTACCACTCCTCCGCTGTTCGATCGTGTGTATCGGAGAGCACTGCAACATACATCGCGTTTCTACAGAATGATCTGTCAACGTTGCTCGAAAATGTCCCACTGGAAACGCGTCGACGTATGTGGTATCAGCATAATGCTGCACCTGCACATTCCGCAATTAACACTAGGCTGATCCTTGACAGGATGTTCGACGGGCGTTTCATAGGACGTGGAGGACGCATAAATTGGCCAGCCCGTTCTCCTGATCTTACACCTCTGAACTTCTTTCTGTGGGGTACGTTAAAGGAGAATGTGTACCGTGATGTTCCTGCAACCCCAGAGGATATGAAACAACGTATTGTGGCAGCCTGCGGCAACATTACACCAGATGTACTGCGGCGTGTACGACATTCATTACGCCAGAGGTTGCTATTGTGTGCAGCAAATGATGGCCACCACATTGAACATCTATTGGCCTGACTAGTCGGGACACACTCTATTCCACTCCGTAATTGAAAACGGAAACCACGTATGTACGTGTACCTCACCCCTCATGGTAATGTACATGTGCGTCAGTGAAAAAGACCAATAAAAAGGTGTTAGCATGTGGACGTAATGTGCTGTTCCAGTCTCTTCTGTACCTAAGGTCCATCACCGTTCCCTTTGGATCCCTACGTAATTCGGTGCTCTCCGATACACACGATCGAACAGCGAAGGAGTGGTACTCAAGCGTCAACTTTAGGTTACATTATCTCCGGATGTAATTAACATTTTACAATGCAACAAACGACACTGATTACGTATTTGTTTATATATTCAGATGTGCTAACAAAACTAACGGGGTTTCATTTAAAAAAACGTAGGTTTGTGTTAAAAAACATACTTCCGTGCATTTTTGTATGGTTTGTATTAAACAATTACACCAGTCCCTCTCCTCATGTTCGGTCTGTGAAATCGGTTCGTCAGTATTTGATGTTGTTTACGATATATTTCCAGCGGTAACGTTAGGTGACTCACCCTGTATAATAAAAAAAAGATTTGACATGGAACATCTTTATAATTAGTGTAGCAGTATTCGCTCTAATATTCACAAAATCAATATCTCTCTGTACTAGTGTAAAAGGCGTTTTAGTTGCATAAGTGAATATATGAACTTTTTCCAATCATGTAGCATCTATGTAATATTAGGATATATCATAGCATCTTTGACACTCATATGTTTGTAAACACTATGTATCTATCAAAACATGCGGTACATGTTAGAAGTAACTAAGCTGAAGTGCTCAGTGATACAAATTTACGTGTGTAACGATGGAAATGTGGTGAAAATGCATTCAGTGAGAAATCTGAAGCGCTCAATTATGCAATTCTATGTGTGCAATGATGTGAATGCGGTGAACACTACAAACGTTGTCTGCTGAAAAGAAGTACTCCAAACCGACATTTCATGTGAGTCACATCCCAATGCAAATCTGTAACTCAACAATGTTTGTGACGTGATTATAATTATGTATTATTTTAGGATAATTAATCAGTATAAAACGTAGCAAATGTTGTAATGAAAGTCGTCTGACGATGAATCGTAATGATTCGAAACCGGTAACGGTACCTTTTGAATAAAGGAACTTAAAATAAATTTTTGGCTGGTTGCTGTCTCAACACCATCAACATTTGATTTAAGTATTATCTAAAAGTGAGAAGGTGATCGGGGTGTGTAAATGCTGTAAATGTAAATAAAATGGGTGTTTATAAGGCGGCGTGGTGTGCTTTGTAATTCGTTTCCAAGTTTTCTGCAGGCACTGGGACGGGAGTGGCTCGGTCGTACCGCGCTCGAAGCACGGCTGACAGGCAGAACGTCGCGAGGGCAGTTGTGGGAGCAGGCCATTCACCCGGCCACAGCAAGGGGGGAGAAGACGTCACGCCTATGGGATGCGGCCGGCCGTGCCCAAACGACAGAAGTGGTGCCAGAAGAAGACGGGCGGCTCGCCCGAGGCAGTCGGTCAAACGCGCGGCAAGCACGCAACCTACACACGTGGACGATGCGATCCGCACAAGACGGACAGGCGGCGACGAGACGAGAGAACAGCCGGACAGCGCCGCCGTTGAAGTGAAACAGCTGGACAATCCACGGAAGCTGGTCTCCGTGGGAGGCGGCAAGTCCGAAAGGCTGCCCACAAGAAGCCTGCAGACTGTAACAATCGCCCGTGGTCGAGCCGCCCACGCATAGCAGAGGCGGACAGCAGTGAGCAGATGAGCATCTGAGATAAATAACCTCTTCACAGGACACGTCATGAGCACTAATGAACTCTGAAGGCCTGCCGTGGTGGCCGAGCGGTTTTAGACGCTTCAGTCCGGAACCACGCGACCGCTAAGGTCGCAGGTTCGAATCCTGCCTCGGGCATGGATGTGTGTGATGTCATTAGGTTAGTTAGGTTTAAGTAGTTCTAAGTCTAGGGGACTGATGACCTCAGATGTAAAGTCTCATGGTGCTCAGAGCAATTAGAACCATTTTTTAACTCTGAAGATGGTGTGAGGTGAAGTGGAAGCTTTGCAGACGGGCTTCCGCGAACTGACTCGAGTTGGTTGGCTCAAACGATTGTTAAGTGTCAGTGGACAACGTTCGACCTCTGCCAAACGACTGTGTTTTCACTGGCTCAGTGAAAAGATAAACTTACAGTATATGACACAGATATGGACAATAGTAGAACTGTGACTCTACTATGTAAGTGTTTCAAAACGAATATGCGTATTGCTGGTGTTGTCGAAAGCATCGATCGCTTCTCCACGGCTCGGTTATTGGGGGAACAAATACCTGTCTAGTTTATATTCCTTGCCACTAGATCTACATCTACATCCATACTCCGCAAGCCACCTCACGGTGTGTGGCGGAGGGTACCTTGAGTACCTCTATCGGTTCTCCCTTCTATTCCTGTCTCGCATTGTTCGTGGAAAGAAGGATTGTCGGTGTGCCTCTGTGTGGGCTCTAATCTCTCTGATTTTATCCTCATGGTCTCTTCGCGAGATATACGTAGGAGGGCGCAATATACTGCTTGACTCTTCGGTGAAGGTATGTTCTCGAAACTTTAACAAAAGCCCGTACCGAGCTACTAAGCGTCTCTCCTGCAGAGTCTTCCACTGGAGTTTATATATCATCTCCGTAACGTTTTCGCAATTACTAAATGGTCCTATAATGAAGCGTGTTGCCCTCCGTTGGATCTTCTCTATCTCTTCTATCAACCCTATTTGGTACGGATCGAGCCGGCCGCGGTGGTCTAGCGGTTCTGGCGCTGCAGTCCGGAGCCGCGGGACTGCTACGGTCGCGGGTTCGAATCCCGCCTCGGGCATGGGTGTGTGTGAAGTCCTTAGGTTAGTTAGGTTTAAGTAGTTCTAAGTTCTAGGGGACTTATGACCTAAGTTGTTGAGTCCCATAGTGCTCAGAGCCATTTTTTTTTGGTACGGATCCCACACTGCTGAGCAGTATTCAAGCAGTGGGCGAACAAGCGTACTGTAACGTACTTCCTTTGTTTTCGGATTACATTTCCTTAGGATTCTTCCAATGAATCTCAGTCTGGCATCTGCTTTGCCGACGATCAACTTTATATGATCATTCCATTTTAAATCAGTCCTAATGCGTACTCCCAGATAATTTATGGAATTAACTGCTTCCAGTTGCTGACCTGCAATATTGTAGCTAAATGATAAGGGATCTTTCTTTCTATGTGTTCGCAGCACATTACACTTGTCTACATTGAGATTCAATTGCCATTCCCTGCACCATGCGTCAATTCGCTACAGATCCTCCTGCATTGCAGTACAATTATAGATGTCGGTTGTCTTCTGTTTGCTTGGTTACCGTCACATGTTGCGAAATGGCTACTCCGCAGCAGAAATCATTTTGCGCTCTCGAGTTTGCGAAGTGTAATTTCATCATTACAATGCAAAGACGTTTGAGTTGGAGATACCAAACTGATCCTTCGAATGGAGGGAACCTTCGCAAATACACTCCTGGAAATTGAAATAAGAACACCGTGAATTCATTGTCCCAGGAAGGGGAAACTTTATTGACACATTCCTGGGGTCAGATACATCACATGATCACACTGACAGAACCACAGGCACATAGACACAGGCAACAGAGCATGCACAATGTCGGCACTAGTACAGTGTATATCCACCTTTCGCAGCAATGCAGGCTGCTATTCTCCCATGGAGACGATCGTAGAGATGCTGGATGTAGTCCTGTGGAACGGCTTGCCATGCCATTTCCACCTGGCGCCTCAGTTGGACCAGCGTTCGTGCTGGACGTGCAGACCGCGTGAGACGACGCTTCATCCAGTCCCAAACATCCTCAATGGGGGACAGATCCGGAGATCTTGCTGGCCAGGGTAGTTGACTTACACCTTGTAGAGCACGTTGGGTGGCACGGGATACATGCGGACGTGCATTGTCCTGTTGGAACAGCAAGTTCCCTTGCCGGTCTAGGAATGGTAGAACGATGGGTTCGATGACGGTTTGGATGTACCGTGCACTATTCAGTGTCCCCTCGACGATCACCAGTGGTGTACGGCCAGTGTAGGAGATCGCTCCCCACACCATGATGCTGGGTGTTGGCCCTGTGTGCCTCGGTCGTATGCAGTCCTGATTGTGGCGCTCACCTGCACGGCGCCAAACACGCATACGACCATCATTGGCACCAAGGCAGAAACGACTCTCATCGCTGAAGACGACACGTCTCCATTCGTCCCTCCATTCACGCCTGTCGCGACACCACTGGAGGCGGGCTGCACGATGTTGGGGCGTGAGCGGAAGACGGCCTAACGGTGTGCGGGACCGTAGCCCAGCTTCATGGAGACGGTTGCGAATGGTCCTCGCCGATACCCCAGGAGCAACAGTGTCCCTAATTTGCTGGGAAGTGGCGGTGCGGTCCCCTACGGCACTGCGTAGGATCCTACGGTCTTGGCGTGCATCCGTGCGTCGCTGCGGTCCGGTCCCAGGTCGACGGGCACGTGCACCTTCCGCCGACCACTGGCGACAACATCGATGTACTGTGGAGACCTCACGCCCCACGTGTTGAGCAATTCGGCGGTACGTCCACCCGGCCTCCCGCATGCCCACTATACGCCCTCGCTCAAAGTCCGTCAACTGCACATACGGTTCACGTCCACGCTGTCGCGGCATGCTACCAGTGTTAAAGACTGCGATGGAGCTCCGTATGCCACGGCAAACTGGCTGACACTGACGGCGGCGGTGCACAAATGCTGCGCAGCTAGCGCCATTCGACGGCCAACACCGCGGTTCCTGGTGTGTCCGCTGTGCCGTGCGTGTGATCATTGCTTGTACAGCCCTCTCGCAGTGTCCGGAGCAAGTATGGTGGGTCTGACACACCGGTGTCAATGTGTTCTTTTTTCCATTTCCAGGAGTGTAGTATCGACAGTTTGTAGAAGCAGGACGTGTGTGTAAAGCGAAGAGTTCTGAATGCCCACGTGTTTCCGACGAAAATGTCGCACGAATTCAAACAGCTTTCCATCGCAGTCCTACAAAATAAGCTTGTCGGGTCTGCCTACAACAAGAGGTTGTCGTGTTTTGAGACGTCGGCTAGTTATGAAGCCTACAATTTACAGCTGTTACAGACTCCACATCATTACGACAAACGCAAACATTGTGGCGTTTTCTGACGTGCTTCAGAATGCAACGGAAAATGACAACACATTCGCACAAAGCATTGTGTTCCGTGATGAAGCAATTTTCCACCTTATTGGGATAGTAAACAAACACAATGTTCGAATATGGGGGACTAGGAAACCATCATGCACACACTGAAGATGTACGAGATTCACGCAGTAACAGAGTGTTACGTTTTACCAAAACTATGGTTCATTAGTTCCGGTACACAACATAAACGACGTAGTAAATGGTAGAATTACGGGTAAAATTGTTAATATTGGTAGGGACAGAAACATAAATGAATGTGTAAGAGAGAAAATGGGATCCAACAAATTCTCTCTCTTTTCTTGTTCGTTTGGTAGTTTGTTTTGCACGTAATTAGCACCGCACATCATTTAGCGTTAGTCCATTGCGTATTTTACATCCTTACAGAATATGTTGTTGTTGTGGTCTTCAGTCCTGAGACTGGTTTGATGCAGCTCTCCATGCTACTCTATCCTGTGCAAGCTTCTTCATCTCCCAGTACCTACTGCAACCTACATCCTTCTGAATCTGCTTAGTGTATTCGTCTCTTGGTCTCCCCCTACGATTTTTACCCTCCACGCTGCCCTCCAATACTAAATTGGTGATCCCTTGATGCCTCAGAACATGTCCTACCAACCGATCCCTTCTTCTAGTCAAGTTGTACCACAAACTTCTCTTCTCCCCAATCCTATTCAGTACCTCCTCATTAGTTATGAGATCTACCCATCTAATCTTCAGCATTCTTCTGTAGCACCACATTTCGAAAGCTTCTATTCTCTTCTTGTCCAAACTATTTACCGTCCATGTTTCACTTCCATACATGGCTACACTCCATACAAATACTTTCAGAAATGACTTCCTGACACTTAAATCTATACTCGATGTTAACAAATTTCTCTTCTTCAGAAACGCTTTCCTTGCCATTGCCAGTCTACATTTTATATGCTCTCTACTTCGACCATCATCAGTTATTTTGCTCCCCAAATAGCAAAACTCCTTTACTACTTTAAGTGTCTCATTTCCTAATCTAATACCCTCAACATGACCTGACTTAATTCGACTACATTCCATTATCCTCGTTTTGCTTTTGTTGATGTTCATCTTATATCCTCCCTTCAAGACACCATCCATTCCGTTCAACTGCTCTTCCAAGCCCTTTGCTGTCTCTGACAGAATTACAATGTCATCGGCGAACCTCAAAGTTTTTATTTCTTCTCCATGGATTTTAATACCTACTCCGAATTTTTCTTTTGTTTCCTTTACTGCTTGCTCAATATACAGATTGAATAACATCGGGGAGAGGCTACAACCCTGTCTTACTCCCTTCCCAACCACTGCTTCCCTTTCATGTCCCTCGACTCTTATAACTGCCATCTGGTTTCTGTACAAATTGTAAATAGCCTTTCGCTCCCTGTATTTTACCCCTGCCACCTTTAGAATTTGAAAGAGAGTATTCCAGTCAACATTGTCAAAAGCTTTCTCTAAGTCTACAAATGCTAGAAATGTAGGTTTGCCTTTCCTTAATCTTTCTTCTAAGATAAGTCGTAAGGTCAGTATTGCCTCACGTGTTCCAGTATTTCTACGGCATCCAAACTGATCTTCCCCGAGGTCGGCTTCTACTAGTTTTTCCATTCGTCTGTAAAGAATTCGTGTTAGTATTTTGCAGCTGTGGCTTATTAAACTGATTGTTCGGTAATTCTCACATCTGTCAACACCTGCTTTCTTTGGGATTGGAATTATTATATTCTTCTTGAAGTCTGAGGGTATTTCGCCTGTTTCATACATCTTGCTCACCAGATGGTAGAGTTTTGTCAGGACTGGCTCTCCCAAGGCCGTCAGTAGTTCCGATGGAATGTTGTCTACCCCGGGGGCCTTGTTTCGACTCAGGTCTTTCAGTGCTCTGTCAAACTCTTCACGCAGTATCGTATCTCCCATTTCATCTTCATCTACATTCTTTTCCATTTCCATAATATTGTCCTCAAGTACATCGCCCTTGTATAGACCCTCTATATACTCCTTCCACCTTTCTGCTTTCCCTTCTTTGCTTAGAACTGAGCTCTTGATGTTCATACAAGTGGTTCTCTTATCTCCAAAAGTCCCTTTAATTTTCCTGTAGGCAGTATCTATCTTACCCCTAGTGAGATAAGCCTCTACATCCTTACATTTGTCCTCTAGCCATCCCTGCTTAGCCATTTTGCACTTCCTGTCGATCTCATTTTTGAGACGTTTGTATTCCTTTTTGCCTGCTTCATTTACTGCATTTTTATATTTTCTCCTTTCATCAATTAAATTCAATATTTCTTCTGTTACCCAAGGATTTCTACTAGCCCTCATGTTTTTACCTACTTGATCCTCTGCTGCCTTCACTACTTCATCCCTCAGAGCTACCCATTCTTCTTCTACTGTATTTCTTTCTCCCATTCCTGTCAATTGTTCCCTTATGCTCTCCCTGAAACTCTGTACAACCTCTGGTTCTTTCAGTTTATCCAGGTCCCATCTCCTTAAATTCCCACCTTTTTGCAGTTTCTTCAGTTTTAATTTACAGTTCGTAACCAATAGATGGTGGTCAGGGTCTGCATCTTCCCCTGGAAATGTCTTACAATTTAAAACCTGGTTCCTAAATCTCTGTCTTACCATTATATAATCTATCTGATACCTTTTAGTATCTCCAGGGTTCTTCCATGTATACAACCTTCTATCATGATTCTTAAACCAAGTGTTAGCTATGATTAAGTTGTGCTCTGTGCAAAATTCTACCAGGCGGCTTCCTCTTTCATTTCTTATCCCCAATCCATATTCACCTACTACGTTTCCTTCTCTCCCTTTTCCTACACTCGAATTCCAGTCACCCATGACTATTAAATTTTCGTCTCCCTTCACTATCTGAATAATTTCTTTTATTTCATCATACATTTCTTTAATTTCTTCGTCATCTGCAGAGCTAGTTGGCATATAAACTTGTACTACTGTAGTAGGTGTGGGTTTCGTAACTATCTTGGCCACAATAATGCGTTCACTATGCTGTTTGAAGTAGCATACCCGCATTCCTATTTTCCTATTCATTATTAAACCTACTCCTGCATTACCCCTATTTGACTTTGTGTTTATAACCCTGCAGTCACCTGACCAGAAGTCTTGTTCCTCCTGCCACCGAACTTCACTAATTCCCACTATATCAAACTTTAACCTATCCATTTCCCTTTTCAAATTTTCTAACCTACCTGCCCGATTAAGGGATCTGACATTCCACGCTCCGATCCGTAGAACGCCAGTTTTCTTTCTCCTGATAACGACATCCTCTTGAGTAGTCCGCGCCCGGAGATCCGAATGGGGGACTATTTTACCTCCGGAATATTTTACCCAAGAGGACGCGATCATCATTTAATCATACAGTAAAGCTGCATGCCCTCGGGAAAAATTACGGCCGTAGTTTCCCCTTGCTTTCAGCCGTTCGCAGTACCAGCACAGCAAGGCCGTTTTGGTTATTGTTGCAAGGCCAGATCAGTCAATCATCCAGACTGTTGCCCTTGCATCTACTGAAAAGGTTGCTGCCCCTCTTCAGGAACCACACGTTTGTCTGGCTTCTCAACAGATACCCCTCCGTTGTGGTTGTACCTACGGTACGGCTATCTGTATCGCTGAGGCACGCAAGCCTCCCCACAAACGGCAAGGTCCATGGTTCATGGGGGAGGCCTTACAGAATATAAATTGCATTTTATAAGTAATAAAAATTAGCTGATCGCGTGATTTCTACGCTATTATGTAACCAAAGCAATTACTTTTAATGCAAATGCAGTTAATGAGCACCAGCATCAAAAATATATATAATTGTTGCTGTTATTTTGTACTCAATGGAGCGGACTTTATCATGATTAAAGGCAAGAGTTTTTGTTATTATTGACAAATGCGAAAGTTGTTTATGGATAACAGAAACATTTTTAATGTAAGATCGACGAAGTATTGAAGCGATGTTTGATGTATTTTTGTTTTGTGCTTTTTTTTAATTGTACCTTTTTGCAGAAAAAAATTTGTTTTCTAGGTATATATGATGAACCTGCATTGTTTTCATTTTTTCTAAGACATCCCTCTTTTTACGTTATAAATCGACAATTTTAGAATAAAACCTGAAGTAAACATTGAAAATACCAGTTTTCATATAAATATGTTTATTTTGAAGTAGCAGACAGAAGGATAACTCTATAGAAGAAAAATTTTCAATAAGTTACCTGGCCCTTTACATATCCTCACACATTTTCTAGACGGTCCACCGCTTGCGGTTTTTAGGGGAATCTAGTAAGACACTGGTCGTATATGTAAAAAAAGCGATCGTTATGAGGTAAAGCTCGATAGGTGTGCAGTACACCTAACGTACAGGTGACGCGAGTGTGACTTTAACTGACCAAAGCTACTAGGAAAACTACTGTGGTCTACGTTTACTTATGGTAGTGTACAGTCGCCTGCAATAGTTTTACAACTCTAGCCATATCCCACTCATCTATTTACCTCCCTTTCTTCTTTGATGGAAACACGATTAATAGTTAGCAGTGATTTGTTATGTTACAAAAGTAGTTCTTTCCGAAGCTGAACGAGGACAATTTCGTTTCTTCAACAAGACGGGACATCCCCCGCCCCACACTTGAGTCGCCTATTGCGTGAGCATTTTAATGAAACTCTACCGAGCTGTTGGCTTGGCCGTCAAACACCCCGCGTCTTAGCACTTCTCAGCTGGCCTCCACAGTCATAGGATCTGATGCCCTGTGACTACTTTCTGTGGGGCTTCATTAAGAAAACTTTTATGCACCAATACCACCACACAACCTAGAAGAGTTGAAGAACTGGGTCAGTACTGCCATAACATCAGTGACGATGAACACGTTCCCCGAGTATGGGAGGAATTCGGGTATCGATGTGATATTGTTAGTGTCAATGGTAGAGGACATACTCATCATATGTAATCTAAATTTAAGAGGTTCGTAAATATGTGTTCCAAGTTTCATAGTTATATGTCGAGAGTGGTAAAACTCTTCCTGGCTACTGTACACTACCATAAGTAAACGTAGACTACGGTAGTTTTCCTAGTAGCTTTGGTCAGCTGAAGTCACACTTGCGTCACCTGTACTTAAGTGTGCTGAATACCTATCGAGTGTTACCTCATAACGATCGCTTTCTTTACATATACAATCAATGTCTTACTAGATTCCCCTAGAAACCGCAAGCAGTGGACCGTCTAGAGAATGAGGGCCAGGTAACTTACTGAAAATTTTTGTTCCACAGAAATATCCTTCTGTCTGCTACTTCAAAATAAACGTGTTTATAAGAAAACTGATATCGTAAATATTTACTCCAGGTTTTATTAGAATATTGTTGATTTATAACGTGAGAAAGAGCGATGTTGTAGCATAATTGAAAACAATACAGTTTAATAAATATGTGCATCCAAAATATGTACATTCCTGGAAATGGAAAAAAGAACACATTGACACCGGTGTGTCAGACCCACCATACTTGCTCCGGACACTGCGAGAGGGCTGTACAAGCAATGATCACACGCACGGCACAGCGGACACACCAGGAACCGCGGTGTTGGCCGTCGAATGGCGCTAGCTGCGCAGCATTTGTGCACCGCCGCCGTCAGTGTCAGCCAGTTTGCCGTAGCATACGGAGCTCCATCGCAGTCTTTAACACTGGTAGCATGCCGCGACAGCGTGGACGTGAACCGTATGTGCAGTTGACGGACTTTGAGCGAGGGCGTATAGTGGGCATGCGGGAGGCCGGGTGGACGTACCGCCGAATTGCTCAACACGTGGGGCGTGAGGTATCCACAGTACATCGATGTTGTCGCCAGTGGTCGGCGGAAGGTGCACGTGCCCGTCGACCTGGGACCGGACCGCAGCGACGCACGGATGCACGCCAAGACCGTAGGATCCTACGCAGTGCCGTAAGGGACCGCACCGCCACTTCCCAGCAAATTAGGGACACTGTTGCTCCTGGGGTATCGGCGAGGACCATTCGCAACCGTCTCCATGAAGCTGGGCTACGGTCCCGCACACCGTTAGGCCGTCTTCCGCTCACGCCCCAACATCGTGCAGCCCGCCTCCAGTGGTGTCGCGACAGGCGTGAATGGAGGGACGAATGGAGACGTGTCGTCTTCAGCGATGAGAGTCGCTTCTGCCTTGGTGCCAATGATGGTCGTATGCGTGTTTGGCGCCGTGCAGGTAAGCGCCACAATCAGGACTGCATACGACCGAGGCACACAGGGCCAACACCCGGCATCATGGTGTGGGGAGCGATCTCCTACACTGGCCGAGGGGACACTGAATAGTGCACGGTACATCCAAACCGTCATCGAACCCATCGTTCTACCATTCCTAGACCGGCAAGGGAACTTGCTGTTCCAACAGGACAATGCACGTCCGCATGTATCCCGTGCCACCCAACGTGCTCTACAAGGTGTAAGTCAACTACCCTGGTCAGCAAGATCTCCGGATCTGTCCCCCATTGAGGATGTTTGGGACTGGATGAAGCGTCGTCTCACGCGGTCTGCACGTCCAGCACGAACGCTGGTCCAACTGAGGCGCCAGGTGGAAATGGCATGGAAAGCCGTTCCACAGGACTACATCCAGCATCTCTACGATCGTCTCCATGGGAGAATAGCAGCCTGCATTGCTGCGAAAGGTGGATATACACTGTACTAGTGCCGACATTGTGCATGCTCTGTTGCCTGTGTCTATGTGCCTGTGGTTCTGTCAGTGTGATCATGTGATGTATCTGACCCCAGGAATGTGTCAATAAAGTTTCCCCTTCCTGGGACAATGAATTCACGGTGTTCTTATTTCAATTTCCAGGAGTGTATATTCTTTATGAAACACCCTGTACTTAAATCTGTTACAAACTATTTAACACAGGTGTCGCGAATCTGATGCAATATTGAAAAGTATCATGTAGTGTTTTACGTAAAGTTCTTTGTTTAACGAGTCTAGTTTTATTACAATGCGTTCATCATTGTTCAAATACAGGGTGGCGCACGAAATGTGTTACCAATTGTTTCTTTCACAATTTACGACGCACATTAGGTATCCCGCTGGGATCTCTACAGCAGTACCAGCAGAGCTTGGAAAAACAAATGAGTTACGAAATGGCGTCTAATTCACGATACTGCCGCTAGGAGACTAATAAGCAGCAATGGCTGACAATGGAAGACTGACGACACAGCAACGATCGGCAATTGTGTTACTTTTTCATGAAACGAGAAGCCTTGTTGTGACTCAGAGGCGTTTTCGACATCAGTTTAAAACTCGATAGGTACCTTGCAAGAAGATCATCCACAGATTGTACGATAAATTTGTACAGGAAGGAACAGTATTGGAAGCGAAGCGACCTCGACTTAAGCCTGTTTGTTCGCTGGAGAATATTGAAGCGGTACGAGTTGCTGTACAGAGAAGTCCCGGGAAATCGTGTAGAAAGGCAGCAGTGCAACTGGGAATATCCAGACGCTCCGTTCAACGAATTCTTAACAGTGACCTCCATATGTACCCATACAAGATGACCTGTGCACAGAAGCTCACTGAAGAACACAAGCAGCAGAGACTACTGTTTGCTCAGTGGGCGGAGGATAGGGAAGAAACTCTCAGAAACGTTTGGTTTTCAGACGAGGCGCCTTTTCATTTAGACGGTGTGGTTAACAAACAAAATGTACGCTTTTGGGCCACTGAAAACCCACAAGTGCCTCATGAGCGACAACATTACGCTCCGAGGATTACAGCGTGGGAAGTAATTTCCAGTCACGGACTTATTGGACTCTTTTTCTTTGAAGAAACTGTGAACAGCGAGCGTTATTTGAGCGTGCTTCGCAATAGCTTCATTCCACAGCTTCTTGCTACTGCCTTGCCCTTCAACACGCAGTGGTTCATGCAAGGTGGAGCAAGGCCACATACTGTAAACACTGTGTTGGAGTTTTTACACGAGCATTACGACATGCGGATCATTTTACTCAGGTTTCCAAGTCGCTTCAATGACGGACAAAATTGGCCCCCCAATAGTCCAGACCTCTGTCCATTTGACTTTTTTCTTTGCGCGGGACCTAAAGGAAATAATTTTCCCAAAACGTCCACGCGATTTAATGGAGCTCAGAAGACTTATTCTTCAAGCTTGCAGTGAAATTACGGAAGACATGTGCCGTAGGGTAATCAGTAACTTCAGTGTTCGTTTGAAGGAAGTTAGGAAACGAAATGGTGGACATATTTAGCATGTGCTGAGTTAGAACAAAATCTCCATGGACGGCTCTTCATCGTAGTATATGTTCCTTTCAGATTGTATTGACAATAAAGTTTATATTCAAAAACAACA
Organism: Schistocerca nitens; assembly: GCF_023898315.1. NCBI lineage: Eukaryota > Metazoa > Arthropoda > Insecta > Orthoptera > Acrididae > Schistocerca > Schistocerca nitens. The sequence goes on from NC_064616.1 coordinate 786,249,310, forward strand.
TGGTAACACATTTCGTGGGCCACCCTGTATATATATATGTTAATGTTTGAGCTCTCATGTGAAGTTCTTTGCTTATTGTGAACAATTTCAGTCTGATATACAAGTACACACATGTCAGCATTTTACATTGTGTGATCATTATGTGACCTACAGGTCACAGAAAGCAGAACAATTAGGATAAGATTATTTAGCAAGAACTCTATATTAGATCTTTTCTCACTGTGTGACGATAAGAAGCCTATGTCTCAGAACAGTGCTTCTTTTAATACATATACCTCGTCATTGCATTAGTCGAGTTCCTTTGAATTTTGGTTACAAATAAGTGTGGATTAGTAGTGATTACAACCGTGAACCGTTGACGAAGAATAAAGGACGTGTGTATCAGTAGTAATTGTACTGAACAGAGGTTGTCTAGCCACGAAGCAGAGTGAGAGGAAGAATATGGACTATTTAAGGTCTCCTCTGCAAAACAAATATTTGAAGGTAATGCTGCATAAACTGTTATTGTGAATGATGGTGTGGGGGAACGTGAAACTGATCAACTGTAACGTCTAAATAAAGAGACAACCTACCTGCTCCACCATTCACCCAAAGAAAATAGCTGTCGAATAAAACTAGCCTCGGGCAAGGATGTGTGTAATGTCCTTAGGTTAGTAGATTTAAGTAGTTTCTAAGTCTAGGGGACTCAGAGCCATTTGAACAATTTTTTGACACTTAAACAGCTTTGTCTATTTTTGAAGTGTTGAACGACAGGGCAGAGGATACTTGAGAGCCCTCTTCCGCACTGCTCTGACGTTATTACGACGTTCTCTTTCGGTTTACCGTCTTCTGTGAGCACAGAACCTGCGGCATGTTTATTTCCGTGCCAGTTAGGTATTTTCTGGGATGTAACTGCTTCTGACTATAGCAACTTCCTTATTGGTAAATCCAACAACTCATTTTACATACTTGCCCCGTTTGTAATGCTGTGGACGAAAATGTTCAGAACATATCCTTACATTTCTAATATCGATTTTGTTCTTCAGTTTACAAAGAGACAACCTTTCACGTTGGAATTACATTACCGGCCATTAAAATTGCTACATCAAGAAGAAATGCATATGATAAACGGGTATTCACTGGACAAATATATTATACTAGAACTGACATGTGATTACATTTTCACGCAATTTGGATGCATAGATCCTGAGAAATCAGTACCCAGAACAACCACCTCTGGCCGAAATAACGGCCTTGACACGCCTGGCCATTGAGTCAAACAGAGCTTGGATAGCGTGTACGGGTACAGCTGCCCCTGCAGCTTCAACGCGATACGACAGTTCATCAAGAGTAGTGACTGGCGTATTGTGACGAGCCAGTTGCTCGGCCACCATTGACCAGACGTTTTCAGTTGGTGAGAGACCTGGAGAATGTGCTGGCCAGGGCAGCAGTCGAACATTTTTCTGTATCCATAAAGGCCCGCACAGGACCTGCAACATGCGGTCGTGCGTTACCCTGCTGAAATGTAGGGTTTCGCAGGGATCGAATGAAGGGTAGAGCCACGGGTCGTAACACATCTGAAATGTAACGTCCACTGTTCAAAGTGCCGTCAATGCGAACAAGAGGTGACCGAGACGTGTAACCAATGGCATCCCATACCATCACGCCGGGTGATACGCTTCCAATGTGCGTTCACCGCTATGTCGCGAAACACGTATGTGACCATCCACATGCTGTAAACAGAACCTGGATTCATCCGAAAAAAATGACGTTTTGCCGTTCCTGCACCCAGGTTCGTCGTTGAGTACACCATCGCAGGCGCTCCTGTCTGTGATGCAGCGTCGAGGGTAACCGCAGCCATGCTCTCCGAGCTGATAGTGCACGCTGATGCAAACGTCGTCGAACTGTTGGTGTAGATAGTTGTTGTCTTGCAAACGTACCCATCTGTTGACTCAGGGTTCGAGACGTGGCTGCACGATCCGTTACAGTCATGCGGATAAGAAGCCTGTCATATCGACTGCTAGTGATACGAGGCCGTTGGGATCCAGCACGGCGTTCCGTATTACCCTCCTGATCCCACCGATTCCATATTCTGCTAACAGTCGCTGGATCTCGACCAATTCGAGCAGCAATGTCGCGATACGATAAACCACAATCGCGATAGGCTACAATCCGACCTTTATCAAAGTCGGAAATGTGATGGTACACATTTCTCCTCCTTACGCGGGGTATCACAACAAGGTTTGCAGGCCGGAGTGGCCGAGCGGTTCTAGGCGCTACGCTCTGGAACCGCGCGACCGCTACGGTCGCAGGTTCGAATCCTGCCTCGGGCATGGATGTGTGTGATGTCCTTAGGTTAGTTCGGTTTAAGTAGTTCTACGTTCTAGGGGACTGATGACCTCAGAAGTTCAGTCCCATAGTGCTCATGGCCATTTGAACCATCTGAACCACAACAAGGTTTCACCAGGCAACGCCGGTCAACTGCTGTTTGTGTATGAGAAATCTGTTGGAAACTTTCCTCATGTCAGCACATTGTAGGTGTCGCCACCTTGTGTGAATGCTCTGAAAAGCTAATCATTTGCATATCACAGCATCTTCTTCCTGTCGGTTAAATTTCGCGTCTGTAGCACCTCATCTTCGTGGTGTAGCAGTTTTAATGGCCAGTAGTGTATAAGTCTTTCGCAAAGTGATGATAAAGAATGCTCCCGGTTCTACGGCAGGGAATAAAACACAAGATTAGGAAAGATATCACTTCGTATCAGAATACGCCACAGGTCACACGAACTACATACACTCAAGTGAGCGAGATCAGAGTACTACCAAGAAAGGCGTGAGTTCAAAAAATGTTTCAAATGGCTCTGAGCACTATGAGACTTAACATCTGTGGTCATCAGTCCCCTAGAACTTAGAACTACTTAAACCTAACTAACCTGAGGACATCACACACATCCACGCCCGAGGCAGGATTCGAACCTGCGACCGTAGCGGTCACGCGGTTCCAGACTGAAGCGCCTAGAACCGCACGGCCACACCGGCCGGCAAAGGCGTGAGTTCCGTGGACACAGCGCAGTATCTGCCCAGTAACGCCACGCCTCGCCAGGCCTCGCGACCGGCAAACGAGCGGGAAATTGGAATACACCCCGCTTGGTTCACTGTGCACACCACCCTTCCCACTCACACATGTACCCTCCGGCAATCTGCGTGCCTGCCGTGCAGAACGGAGCGCGGACAGTCTTCTGGTAAACAGCCGAACGCAGGAGGTAGCAGTAGTGGCAACGTACTCCCGCTGCTGAAACAACAACAGGGTGCAGCCAGCGGACTATACGCGCCAGCTCTCCGCTGCTTCTGTTATCCTGGGCGGCAGCGCAGGAGACGTGCGGCTGTGCTTGCCTCACGCGCAAGAAGAGGAACGCGTGCGTGTAAGCCCGCCTCCTCAGCTTATGCGCACGATAATCCCATACACACACGCAGATTTCTTGCCTGCGTCAGCGTGCTACTCTGGTAGAACGAAGGCGCACACACATCGGCTACTCTACAATCTTTCTCGAACGATATTACGGAAACTACTGGATGAAAAATTTTGAGTTTTCTGTTATTCTCATTAGTCATATATTTCACCTTCAAGATGAACTGCCTATATTTTCATTAGTTGTCTTAGTTCTTGCGATATTTAGGGATTAAGTACCTCACTACCAGAAATTCGAATAGTTTTGCAATGAAAAATAGGGTTATCTTATGAGGTTGCTTTTGGTGCATATAATAAAGTCGTCGTATACTAGAGTGCTGCAACGCTCAATGTTTGACCGGTCGTGGCTCGCCTGTTGACGGGGGGACCGAGCAGCTCGTGTCCGGCTCCACACGACTCGGCTCGGTCACGTACTCGCCCCATGTCTGTTGTCCGGATTCCGGACACGCGGATAACCGAGCATGACCGGTCACTTCTGACGTCTCACCTCGCCTCGCCCCGGCTCGCTGCAACGTACTGTACAAATCTAACGCCTCTCTCTCTCTCTCACACACACACACACACAAACAATGTATTTATCTCTGTATCCTCTCTTTTAATACGAAAGTAACGTTTCCAAGAACGGGTACGTGACACAGCTAAATTTATAAAGCACTTCGAAAGTAAAATGATATTTCATGATATTTCAATACAATCGCGGATAGAAGACGAGTCTCATTTCCAAACAGAAGACATATTTTTCCTTTCATTAATAGGAAACATTAAATAAGTGCTGTCCCTGTCATCTAGAAGACAACCATCTTCATAAAGAAAGCATACTTGTTTGGAAGAGAAACAAAATTTTAGATATTGTTGAACGGCAGTAAATCACTAACGCGTTCCGGATTTAATTGGCTGCGGCGATTTGTTAGTAACATGTCGGCTTTACTAATGCATCTTCCACTAGGTGAAATTGTTGCTGGGATACATAAAATACGTCTTGCAACTGCAGCCGGGCCTGGCAGGTCTGTTTCATGTCTGCTCCACCACTTTAAGATGTCATCATCATCATCTACGGGGTGCATTAAAATGTAGAGCTCTACTTCATCTGCTGCGTTTGATCTGTTGTTCCTTCATTCCTTGAAACGATCTCTCTCTCTGGGTGGTGATGACTCAGTACTTGAAGGATCTATGATAATAAACAAAAGAGACAAGTAATACAGAACTGATGTGGAAATCATCGAAACGTTCCCGTAAAAGCGAGGTGTTTTACGTTAATGAAATATTATACGAATAATAACATTCTCGTTTCTCTATAATACAATATTCACTAACTATGCAAAAACGATTATGTTAATCCAACTGTGGCCTCTTTAAATGGTCTCAGAAATTCCGTAGTTTTTCCTGCAAGCTTATTATCATATCCTTGCAATCTGTAAGCAGAGTCGGCCGGCCGAAGTGGCCGTGCGGTTAAAGGCGCTGCAGTCTGGAACCGCAAGACCGCTACGGTCGCAGGTTCGAATCCTGCCTCGGGCATGGATGTTTGTGATGTCCTTAGGTTAGTTAGGTTTAACTAGTTCTAAGTTCTAGGGGACTAATGACCTCAGCAGTTGAGTCCCATAGTGCTCAGAGCCATTTGAACCATTTTTTTGTAAGCAGAGTCCTTTTCCGTCAGAAAGTAGCAACTTCGTTATATTGAGTGTGTGAGGATTCCAGCATAGTGTACAAGCTGTTCCAGCGTTTGAAGACCTCTTGTTTCAACGATGATTTCAAAGACGAGCAGACGCCACTCTTCTTAACGCACTTTAAAATCATTTTACAGTATTTATTGTTCATGCGATGTTCGTGGTATGATTTAACAAGAAGTTATCTTCATCGAAAGTATGGATAAGTGCTGTGTTTATGCAATGAGCAGCACAAGTAATCCTTTCGTGACTTTCCAAAGCGTTTACTACATTGGAACCCTGGTCGGAGACAAAAACAAAACTGTGCAACATGTCCTGCGAAATGTCCCAATCAGCCATCCGCTCTTCAATTTATTTCATAATATTTACTCCCGTCTTCTTAACGTCCGGAAATTTTGTTATAAATAAAATATTGTTCACTAGAGACCAATCTGTGTTAATGTAATGTGTTGTAAGCGTCCAATAGTGCACCTGATTATGCGAATCAGTCCACATATCAACTGTCGCAGCATATGTTTTATTAATAACTTCCGCAAAAACAGAAGGCATTATGCTGCTTCGTATTGCATCACCTTGTTCTTTGACATGTCTGCTTATAGTAGAGGGATGTGGCATGACATCTGCCACGTTAACTTCTCCATAATGCGCACCTAGATGTAATAATTCTTGGCCTAGTTCTCTGAAACCTTCACCTGAAACAGCATTAAAAGGTCTCATATCTTTAGCCCACATTGCAACACACCTTGCTGTAATACTATTTTTTATTACTGCCGGTATCTTTGTGAGGTTCCTTGCAAATGTGTTTCTTTAAATGAGTGGTTTCCGACTGGAAACACAATAATGTGGAGCAGTTTATACTTCGATGCGTACCCAGTAGACGCACTGATTTCGTCTACAACCAACAGAAATGTACTCCGTACTTGGCTTTTTGGACCTTCGCATTTCTTCAATGTGTAAACATTGGTTTCAATCTTACGTCTTACTGCACTGGTTTCTTCGCGCTGCATGATTACAGACGCACCGAAAACGAGAAGCCCGTAGTGGCTGTAGTCTCACACGGATAATAACACGTGTAATGTGATTGAAGTTGCGTGCTACGTGTTCGGTCACGGCTTCTATGCTCGGTCGCTAGAACTAGTGCGGGCAGCCTATCCAGTTAGGGTGTGCTCGCCCCATCTCCTATTTTGTGCTCGCTTACTCGGTCATGCAGGACTCTATCGTATACTGCTTGCTGTCTATCAAACGTAGCCAACAGGCTGAATTTTTCTTCAGAGTTATCTATATCTGTCTCCAGTCTTGAGAAAATGGATGTTATGTATCATACTCACTTCCACCCGCACACGCAACGATATGGCTATAGTGAATTATTCACAACATCCATCATATTTCGTAAACGGTTCGAGATACCGAAACGAGTGGTTAGTAAATGGTAGCACACAAAGAGAACAGTATTTTTCAATGTAGTTACTACGTGGAACTTTCATATACACTCCTGGAAATGGAAAAAAGAACACATTGACACCGGTGTGTCAGACCCACCATACTTGCTCCGGACACTGCGAGAGGGCTGTACAAGCGATGATCACACGCACGGCACAGCGGACACACCAGGAACCGCGGTGTTGGCCGTCGAATGGCGCTAGCTGCGCAGCATTTGTGCACCGCCGCCGTCAGTGTCAGCCAGTTTGCCGTGGCATACGGAGCTCCATCGCAGTCTTTAACACTGGTAGCATGCCGCGACAGCGTGGACGTGAACCGTATGTGCAGTTGACGGACTTTGAGCGAGGGCGTATAGTGGGCATGCGGGAGGCCGGGTGGACGTACCGCCGAATTGCTCAACACGTGGGGCGTGAGGTCTCCACAGTACATCGATGTTGTCGCCAGTGGTCGGCGGAAGGTGCACGTGCCCGTCGACCTGGGACCGGACCGCAGCGACGCACGGATGCACGCCAAGACCGTAGGATCCTACGCAGTGCCGTAGGGGACCGCACCGCCACTTCCCAGCAAATTAGGGACACTGTTGCTCCTGGGGTATCGGCGAGGACCATTCGCAACCGTCTCCATGAAGCTGGGCTACGGTCCCGCACACCGTTAGGCCGTCTTCCGCTCACGCCCCAACATCGTGCAGCCCGCCTCCAGTGGTGTCGCGACAGGCGTGAATGGAGGGACGAATGGAGACGTGTCGTCTTCAGCGATGAGAGTCGCTTCTGCCTTGGTGCCAATGATGGTCGTATGCGTGTTTGGCGCCGTGCAGGTGAGCGCCACAATCAGGACTGCATACGACCGAGGCACACAGGGCCAACACCCGGCATCATGGTGTGGGGAGCGATCTCCTACACTGGCCGTACACCACTGGTGATCGTCGAGGGGACACTGAATAGTGCACGGTACATCCAAACCGTCATCGAACCCATCGTTCTACCATTCCTAGACCGGCAAGGGAACTTGCTGTTCCAACAGGACAATGCACGTCCGCATGTACCCCGTGCCACCCAACGTGCTCTAGAAGGTGTAAGTCAACTACCCTGGCCAGCAAGATCTCCGGATCTGTCCCCCATTGAGCATGTTTGGGACTGGATGAAGCGTCGTCTCACGCGGTCTGCACGTCCAGCACGAACGCTGGTCCAACTGAGGCGCCAGGTGGAAATGGCATGGAAAGCCGTTCCACAGGACTACATCCAGCATCTCTACGATCGTCTCCATGGGAGAATAGCAGCCTGCATTGCTGCGAAAGGTGGATATACACTGTACTAGTGCCGACATTGTGCATGCTCTGTTGCCTGTGTCTATGTGCCTGTGGTTCTGTCAGTGTGATCATGTGATGTATCTGACCCCAGGAATGTGTCAATAAAGTTTCCCCTTCCTGGGACAATGAATTCACGGTGTTCTTATTTCAATTTCCAGGAGTGTATATCATCTGAGACGTAGCTACAGATTTTTTCAATTGGATATTTTTTTCATTCATTTCGAATACGTTCATCATTTTATAGAATACTATTCATAAAATATACGCTAATCGATATATATCTAATCATTATTTTAATGAAAATCGCACGCACATTTGGTTTCTAATTCCATTTCACATACAAAACTCCGGATACAATATTGTTAATACAGATTGTTTAAATTCCAGAAATATTTATTAATAATTGAGCCGTGGCGCGGCTAGCGCCAGTGTTCTCGCACTCAGAATGGCATCGCTGCCATCGATTATAGGGCCACCATCTTTGCCTTCCGCGATTCAGGACGGTGGTCGGGTGGTTAACCGGAGAGAAAAGAGAGCGGAGTGGATATACGCAGGGTCGGAGGTGGCTTGTTGACGTTTACCGTGAGGCCTGTGATACGACGCCTGTACGCGACGGGCAGGGTCAGCGAGAGATCCCGGCAGTGACTTCATGGGATCTCGGGTTTGGTATCGCGGTGGTGCACTGTTGCGTTTTGGGGCTTTTCTGCTGCGAGGGCATGTATAGGTTCTCGTTACTGGCCATTGAAATTGAGACGTGTCTATGGCGTGACGGAGGAAATGTGTGATGCTAGCCGCTGTTGCATGTGAAAACGCTTCGTCTGCCTTGTGTCTGTGCAGGAAACTACGCGAAGTAAATAGCTGATACCACGGCGACGTCTTGCTCTCACGCGTTGTTGAATATATTTCGGAGTTACTGAATGGTGAAGATATCCCACGTATAAAGCAAATGAAGCTATTTGCTCCATACTAAGGTACTGTTTTATTCTCGCCGCGCGGTATTAGCCGAGCGGTCGGGGGCGCTGCAGTCATAGACTGCGCGGCTGGTCCCGGCGGAGGTTAGAGTCCTCCCTCGGGCATGGGTGTGTGTGTTTGTCCTTAGGATAATTTAACCTTAGGGACTGATGACCTTAGCAGTTAAGTCCCATAAGATTTCACACACATTTGAACATTTTTTTTGTTTTATTCTGCTTAAATCTGTGTCAGTTGTATGTGCATTTATATGCCCTTCTTTAGTTGCAGAAGTTATAGAAGTGTGTAAACAGAGAGCTATGTGGAAAGGGATGTAAATTTGAAACCCATCCAATAAGTGAATACACTCGAACTCTGTATTACTGAAGGTGCCTTTCGATACCAGCACCTACCTTGGGTAATAAGTGTTATTCGGAGGTTGTCATGGTACTGTAAGTAATTATTATACACAAAATTGTTTATTCTGATTATACTAAATTGGAGATGTAAGGTCGGTTGTGTGCCGCTGTAAATTACTATTGTCTCCTCTGTGTGGCAGTCTAGAGTTGTCAGTGGATTCAATCATTATTCCTGTCATATTTCGAGTTTTGTATTCGCGGGTTTGCTTAAGCTGACACTGTCGAGTTGTAAGACCTATAAACAGGCAAGTCAGACTGAGTATTCTATGAGCTCAAGACGATATTCTATAACGTGGTACCTTAGTTTGTTATAGGTTAGAAGTATTTTACGTGTTATTAATATTCTGCTGTTTGCTTTGTCTAAAGAGGAGCTAGTTCTGTGAAGTAGTCGTTTATATTTTATTAGTGAGTTACGCGTTGTGCATTTGCATGTCAATTGTTTTTAAGAAGCTACAAATGTATGTTGCAGGTAGCTGAAACTGACGTGTTCACGGAGGTCGCGTCTTGACGGGGTTGATAGTGGCCCTTTTTGCTACGGCACATCCGTCTATCCTCCTTCAGTACATTTGTCTCACTTATATCGTTACTACGTTTGTCGAGTAGAATTAGGGCTTACTTTAATAACCTTATATGTTGAAGTTTAGTATCTCCCTTGCCAGGGTGCGAACCTTCGTGGATATAGTCGTATTCTCATCTGTAAAGATTGATAATGTTATCCATTTGTTCTCGTCACATCTATGATTATTTATCTTGTTATATTTAGTGTCAGTAAAATATAAGTGTTAGCGAGGTCCGAATTGGGACGTCGTATTCACCTCTTGTGGAAACAAATTTAAATGATTTCATTCCTTTTTTAAGTAGCTTTTAGATGCGTACATTTTTGCCTCCACGTTTGGTGTTTTTATGGCTTCCACGTTAATTAAAATTAGAATAAAGGTAAATTTGGCAGCGAAGGGATTCGTGTATTTATTAGTTGCTAAGTGGATCCTAATTTGAGTGCAGGAACCATACCAATAATATTTTATAAAATACTAATAATTTAAAATTGCCTTTGCAGTGAACTTCGGAATTTTGTATGCAGTATGTAATTACAAACAAAAGACGTCCATCTTTCATAAAATGAATGATTGGATATATGTTAATTATCATGTATTTGATTAAATTTATATTTAAATGATGGAGGCATTCGAACTGAACGGAAAAAAATAAAAAAAAGACCGAGACCATATTCGAACCCTCAGTCCATTGATTCCCTATTTACCATTCCCCAGCGCTTACGAGTAAGCCATGCTACCTGTTGTACGAATCCTCTTGGGTGTTTACATGTTATACATATGTCAGGAACTGTAGACAAGCATTCCTCTTAATTTTGTCTTTATAATCGGCAGAACTGTCGAACCACTAACACGGAAAGGAACGATAATCCTCCACAAATTCTATTTGTATTTCATTAGCCGCATCAGCCACGGTGCTAACGTAAACGCGTACAAGAAATGAATCTTTCAATTATCAGTAACAATCAAAGAAACCAATAAACGGAGAGAACCGCGGACATGCCTCCCCCACTCCTGCGCTTGAGTGTGCAACGGCCGTATGCGCCTTGTGCGCGCGGGAAGTCGCACAGCTGCAAACGCACCTTAATATGTCACTAACAGCGGTCCGGAGGGGCGCCAACGTGAGTGGTATCAGACTGTTTCCATTGTGAGGAGTCTACTTGTACGTGGTGCCCGATTTTGTAATATATTTCATGAAAAATGACATGAAATGGTTATCACATGTAGAAGAGATCGTATCTTTGACACCACTGAACCAAAGATGCTGCCTGAGTGACAGAATCGATTGCAAGTTGGGGCGCGCGAAGCGCAGAGGCAGTTGCCGTTGCACTCTGTTAAACGCGGGGTGTAAGACTTTAAGCTAGTTGCTAGCTGTGATAATTTACCTGTTGGCCTATGGACACAGCATCATACAGTTCTGCAAGGTAATGACATTTTGTATATTTAGTTTTAAGTAAGCAGCAACGCAATGTGGATTTTGCTAATTCTAACAGTACCGTATCTTCCATCAGATTTAATGAACAGGTTGATTAGGTATACCCGATTTGTAAAGTTTTGTGTGTTTTGTAATCCTGGTACAGACAAGTTAAATTTTGGAATCTATTTTGTCAAACGATGTCAGACCTTTCGTCATGTAACAATCCAAGTATTGTTAACTACGTCAGTAAGTGAGAATTGTAGAACAGTTGAGAAGTTCACTGATTTTCAAGTTAATGTAAAATGTTTTATATTAGATTTTTGTGAAGGAGAAACTTTATTTTGAATACAATTTTCGAATTGTGAATTCGGTCTTAGCATATCCTGTTATCAGTACCTCATCCTCTATCGTGTCGTGTGACATTCTTTGTATGAAGCTATTTTACGGCCGCATTGCACTTTGCTGAGCAAAGACTGAATATTTTGTATGCCTACTGTGAAGAGAACAGAATACCAAGATTACAACCGTTACGACTCTAGAGCTAAGGAAAATTTATTCATTGTTTATTTGCATAGGGAATTTTATCAATTGCACAGGGCCATAGAGCTCTGTGCTCACAAGATTGAGAAGATTTAAGAGGAATCGATTTCATTATAGGCATTAAATACTGATTTACAGATTAATTTGTTTAATTTTTCCTTGGATTACAGTAAAACAGGTTAAGAACATTATTTGCACAACACATTACACAGTAAATTTCCGTAAGACAAACATTACGTATTGTATATCCAATAACAAACACGAATAAATCATTGTAAAAAAACGTTTACACCATTGGTGGCTAAAGATAGGCTTAACTGTGAAACCGAAGTACCAGTACATGAATGTTAATAGCGCTCCTTCATGCTCGTGAATTACTATAGCTGCTACTTTTCAAAGGCTGTAAAATGTAAACAGGTTTTGTGTGCATGAGTACGGTTTGTACATACGTAGCCGGTATCGTAATTTTCTACGGCTTCCAGTGGTTTTTAATCAATTGACATCATCACACCTTTTCAGTAAAACGAAATACAAACATTCGCTAAAATTTGGCAATGATCCTTTCTTTTTCATATACCCTGAAAGCAAGGAACTTTTATGCTCAACTTTGTAGCCCAACGACAAATGGCTCTGAGCACTATGGGACTTAACTACTGAGGTCATCAGTCCCCTAGAACTTAGAACTACTTAAACCTAACTAACCTAAGGACATCACACACATCCATGCCCGAGGCAGGATTCGAACCTGCGACCGTAGCGGTCACGCGGTTCCAAACTGACGCGCTTAGAACCGCACGGCCACACCGGCCGGCCGCCCAACGACACATCACATTAGCTGGTTACGAGTTAATTGCATCTGGAATCACTTAATCCACAGCAACGGGCTATATTAATTAATTTTGAATGATGAAAAAAAGAAATAGCCTATTCAGTAAATAATTAAATGAATATGTACAATGTGGTTGTAGTAGTTATTGGGAGATGAAGGGGTTTACACAGGACAGCATGAAACCATTAGTCAGACCGAAAACCACAACAACAATATGTATATTGTTTATTTTAACTTTGGCGTACCTCCTGATATCTCTTTATGTACCTATGTGGGTAGGGCTACCCTCCAGGGTACGTGTACCCCGGTTGTATACCGTTGCCTTATCTCAACCAACGAAAGTACTACCGATCTCACTCAGAAGAATGAATGGATAGCTCAATCAACTGCAATACAGTAAAGAGTGATTTAAGTTGAAAGGTACTCAACAAGCACTAAAGGAAACTTCCGTTATAGAGGAACTTTGTCGACTGCGGACACAGAACTGACATATTCGCTTCCTTCTGTTTGAGCTGAAAGCATTCTGGTGTAAGCAAACCAAAATTCTAAGGAATAGGGGCCTTCTTCACTACTGTCTAAAATCACACCTGTTCTTGCCCATTATACCTAATAATGTACTTCTCCCTGGCATCTATAATTGTTTTATTCATTTGAATCAACATTCTGCTTCCGGCAGATGTTTTCGGCATGTTATCTCTCTGCAATTCTTGGCCCTTGTACCTAACATTGCAGATCGTATTCCTGTGATGTCACTCGCTCACTGAGACACCTTGAACAACCCTGTTCAGTTTTTCATTTTATAAATTCAGACGATGATGCAGAAAATGGCCACAACAATCAACCAGTTCAGAGCTATTAACCTACAGTTTACCGTGAAGCTGTTACAAAACTTTATCATATTGTGATTAATTCGTTCTATTTGTCTGTCCGCAGCTCGTGGTCGTGTGGTAGCGTTCTCGCTTCCCGCTCCCGGGTTCCCGGGTTCGATTCCCGGCGGGGTCAGGGATTTTCTCTGCCTCGTGATGACTGGGTGTTGTGTGATGTCCTTAGGTCTGTTAGGTTTAAGTAGTTCTAAGTTCTAGGGGACTGATGACCATAGATGTTAAGTCCCATAGTGCTCAGAGCCATTTGAACCATTTCTATTTGTCTAAGGTTTGTGTCACTACACGGACACAACTAATGTTGTCCGCCGCTTTCTTCAGTTGCGTGTAAATATTCTGAATGACTCAGTGTAAAAGACTATACTGGCATCAAAGAAAGGCTTAGTTCGAAACTACGCCTTGAAAAGGAACTACAAGTTTGTATTTCTGTGGGGATACATTAAAGATCTGGTGTATGTAGCGCCTCTACCGTGTGATGTAGCAGAGCTCCGGGAGAGAATACAGGAAGTGACTGCCACAGTCAATGATGCCACGCTGGGACGGGTATGGCAAGAATTCGATTACCCTATTGACGTCTGCCGGGTCACTCATGGTTCGCATATGGAATGTTTGTTACAAAAAAAAAAAAAAAAAAACAAAAAAAAACACTTTAAGAGTTTCTCTTCAAAATGCAACATGTATGACATCTGTACAATGTTTAGTTCTTGTGCAATAAATAATTGAAAGTTTTCCCAGACTTTATGTACACCCGCACAGCAAAGCAGACAATGGTTTGTATGCTGCAGATTTATCTTGTCCATCCTTCGCCAGTCACTGGCAGATACTGTCATGGTTTCTCCTCATCAGGTACTGATTATAGAATTTTATTTATATCCTCTAGTTTCTTCTGTCTACTGAAATAGGTACACTGTACGCTTGTTTATCTCCGCATGGCCCCTTCTCTAACTCAGTACCCATCTAACGAGCACTTCTGTAGACAGGATACGACCCCTTGTTATACCAAACGATGCATACTGATATATATCTGTTATCTCCGATAAACGTAATTTTTTAAAAAAAGTGGACTTGACCCCTTTTCCAACTCACCAATTCAGTTGTGTTCAGAAAAGGTAATTTGGTTTGTGAAATGTGAACAAGATTGTGTGAAACTGAGAAAGAATTACATTTTGAATATTAAGAATGATTAGTAACATTGCATGGTATTTATATAGGTGTGTGTAATATTACACCAGAAGATTTTACATTTCGCTATTTTGTATCAGAAAAATTGCATGGTAAAAAATAGCTCGCATTCCTTGAGACCCCAGACTTCATTATTTCAGTAACGTAGAGTCTTAGCATTTTTCTCAGTAGTTCCATTAAAGCCTCACATCAAAAACATTGAAATTAATATCAATGTGCTACCTCTATGCTGGGACAAAGACATTATTTGAAGACACCAGGTTGGTGAACACTTTAGAATTTCAATGTTCTGCTTTGACGCACCAAGACGCAACTACGCCCTTAACGACCTGATACTCCAGCACAAATGGGGACAGTCACGTGCCATCTGTGGTAACACCGAAAAGAGACTCTTAATCGCACTCGCGCTGATGACTGATTTTATTTTATTTTCAGTTGCGATAGATATTTTAGTGAAACTTCCTGGCAGATTAAAACTGTGTGCCGGACCGAGACTCGAACTCGAGACCTTTGCCTTTCGCGGGTAAGAGCTCTACCATCTGAGCTACCCAAGAACGACTCACGCCTCGTCTTCACAGCTTTACTTCTGCCAGTATCTCGTGTCCTACCTCCAAACTTTACAGAAGCCCTCGTGCGAAAGGCAAAGGTCCCGAGTTCGAGTCTCGGTCCGGCACACAGTTTTAATCTGCCAGGAAGTTTCATATCAGCGCACACCCCGCTGCAGAGTGAAAATCTCATTCTAGATATTTTAGTATTCGCGAGAAGCGCCGAGCTTGACAGTGATTTTAACGCGAACAATATCTTAACTTCTGCGGCACTTGGCTCAGTACAGTTGGCATCCATTTTTATTAACCGCTTTTCGAATCCCCTCACAGTAGACTGAGTGCTATGGTTCCCTCAGGATCAGCTGCGATGCTCCTCTTACTGACAAAGGCCACCTCACGTCTGCTGCATGACGCAGCTCTGGCTCTTGAGAGTATGCCCTGCCGCTGACCTATCGCCGCGTTCTGCTTACCTCGCAGTTCCAACTGGGGCCCCAGCGATAAGCATGCAGAGCGCACACATACGAGCTTCTAAACTTTAAACTCTTCCCTCTGCTGAATGTCCGGATGCTGAGCACCTAGCGCTGTACACTATATACATCGATTGAAGAAGTGTCTTCTTCACAGCGAAATCAAATCTAATTTATGCCCAATAAATAAGAAATACCTAGTGGTATCTATTTTTTGGAAGCGCAGTTTTCCCATTGAAGTACATCTCAGATGAAGTAAAAGATCACTCAACTACGAGGCACCGAATGTTCAAGTATCGCATTATTGCTTCCAAGTTCCACTAGTGGATTTTTTGCAAAAAGCGTGACTGTTGACTCGCGTCTGTGCAAGACAGAATTTCGTATTATGCAAAGTGTGAGTAGGAGGAAGTAACCCAATTCTGCATTTTACTTTCAACGACCGGTCTCCGAATTTTAAGAATACGTTTTTACAACACTCATTACGACTTGCCTGCAGCGCCTTCCTCTGGAAAGTTTTGAGCATTTCTATGACGCTCTCGTACTGACTATATTATACAACGTCAAATCTCGCAGCCCTTCCACCCATATTTTCTAACCTTCGGTTGCCAGGAATTCGTAGCGTTTCCGGAATAACGAACACTATAGTTCAGACGAGAATTTAGCAAGTGATCTCCTCATTAATCGGCTAGCGGTTCCTTACTGTTTTTCCAAGCAATCTCATTTTTGCCTTTGCCTTCATCAATTTGATTACATCTTAAATCGCTCCCGATAGATACCTCTAGGTATTTTACAATTTTAGCTAATTCTAGTAATTGGTCGGCGATAGTGTTGACAACGAAAATGGGACATTTTGAGCTACTAGTATAGCTCTCATTATAGATGGCTATTTTGAGGGTCAGTTAAGACTTCTCATTTCTGTATACAAGTGCCATACCTGTTACGATACTGCACACATGCGAGAGCGCACACACGCGCGGGCGCACACACACACACACACACAAACACACACACATACCCACACACACACACACACATACCCACACATACACACACACACACACACACACACACACACACACACACACACACGCCGCAGTCTATCGATATTAGAGATAAGTAATACAACTTTTATACAACCGGACTCTTTCGAAGAATTCCACATGTCATTACGTTGTACCGCGGTCGGTCAGTTGCTTCAACCCGCAGCTGAAATTGCATGAAATACATCCTATTTAAAACAAGTAGATTTTTCCAAGTTCCACAAGGGGAAGTCATGTATGTCAAAGACGTAATTCTGTTTATGCTCTATGCTCTATGGGAGCAAACCATGGTTGGTTCATCAATTCTTGAGATTTACTGAGAAACAGATGCTTCCACGGAGTTAAGTTGAAATGCTAAATGAATACTAAAAAATGTATACACACATTAAAGAACGAAAAGTGTTACTTACGTATTTATTTTACATTTAATAATTGATCACACATGATTTACGGCCTTCAGTTTAGCACGTGGGTACTTTAAATGTTCAAAACGTTCACCGTTGGTGGCTATACAAATAACAGAAAGACGAGCGGTCGCCGCAACTACGTCAGTCAGTGTTACAATGGAGATCGCTGCTCATGTCGCTGTAATCTCCTGGCGAAGTTCCTCCAGCCTACGTTGCTTACGTTGATAGACGTTATGTTTCACAGTTCCCCACAAGTAAAAGTCTATAGGTGTTAGATCTGGTGACCGTGGAGGGAACTCAATGGGCCCTCTTCGTCCAATGCAATGCCCCAGAAAAGTTTATCCAGTATGGCTGGTACGGCTAGGTGGTAGTTCGGTGGAAGACCTCTTCATCAGGTCCATAAACCGCACGTATACCTCACAAAATTGATGTGCGTAACATTTCCAGGTACAGTTCTCCAGTGAGAGTAGCATCAAAGAAAAAGGGTCCTACTAAGCCCACCCCACATTACACGGGAACTCCCGGTAGATTAACCGCTTTATCAACGTAAACATGAGGATTTTCCAGTGCCCAGTACACACTGTTATGCTGATTCACGGTTCCATTAAGTTTAAATTTTGCCTCGTAACACGACACTACCTTCGTCAAAAATTGTTCGTCAACAGTTACCATTTGCTGATACCATTCGCAAAATTACATTCGGCGATCAGTATCGTCATCATTAACCGCGTGCAGCAATCGTGGAATGTAAACAATGTAAACTTTCCACTCTGCAGCTCTCAGGATTCTTCGTAGAGTTGTACTGCTAACCCCCACTTCAGGTGCACATTGAATAGCAGACTTCTGTGGAGAATTAACAAACGTTTCCAACACGAGAGCCGACGAAGCAGGACTTGTAGCTGTACGCTGTCTCCCTAATCTTCCTTTGTGAATATCACAAATCGTTACACGCAATTCAAACTTGTCAATGATGCGTTTAATTGTTAGGCGGGTTGGCGGTTATGTTTCAAGCTCCAGGCTCCAGTGACGTTACTCTTCAACGGCGTTATCAAACTTGAAAAACCACTTCATAACACATTTTCGTTGCTCGAATGTCAAGCGTGCTCCAGCCATCTCGTTTTCTCAATACCGAGATGAAGTTACTAACATCTCTTAAGCCAAATGCCACACTACAACACACTCGTAATTCAAATCGAACGACAATATCGACATCTCGATAGAGCTTGACAAAGAGTGTGTACATTTTTCTGGCGGACTCTGTATATTTTATAATTAATTATTTTGGTTTATGGTAAACAGGGAAAGGAAATATGCATCATCACTATCATAATATCTACCGTATTTCACCATCACAACGTTGTGGCTAGTGTGAAGCAGCCAACGCATGGTAAATTTGTACTCACTGCGCTACTTTCATCCTAAAACTGCAATACTGAATAACAATACCTATTTCCCCATGAGGCATGTGACGTAAACTTACGACTAGGAATTTTGTAAGGCAAACGAAAAATAATGAAACATTTGCCACTTTCCTATAAAAATGCTCGACCATAGACTAATATCACTCTCAAATCTTATTTCTTCATAATGGAGAAACAGTTAAGAGTAACAGAACAAAGATAAACACTTTTCAGTCAAAAGCTATAATGACTAGGAAATTTGTCCTTGAACCACAAAACATCTAAATCATGAGTAGTTTCCAATCACTTAAACACATTCCAGCCACAAAAACAGTTGGAAAAAAAGAGTAATGGTACTTCCTGGCAGATTAAAACTGTGTGGCACACCGAGGCTCGAACTCGGGACCTTTGCCTTAGGAGGGTAAGTGCTCTACCAACTGAGCTATCTAAGCACAGCTCAGGCACTGTCCTCACAGCTTTAATTCCGCGAGTATATTGTCTCCTACCTTCCAAACTTCGCAGAAGCTCCCCTGCGAGACTTGCGGAACTAGCACTCCTGGAAAAAAGGAAGGTGGCGGAATTAAAGCTGTGAGGAGGGGAGGTGAGTCGTGCTTGGGTAGCTCGGTTGGTAGAGCACTTGCCCGAGTGAAAATTTCATTCTGGAAGAGTAATGGTGTTACGAATTTCTTAATGTAGGTTATATTGCCTTACCATCCTCCGAGCTTTGATCTGACTTATAGAGACAGTTTCGCAATGATGAAGGTAAAATATTACAAAAAGTGGCGCCTAAAATTCAGTAATAGCTCTATACAAATGAACTATATATGCTACGAGATTGTTGGTCCAGAAGGTCATATCTGTAGGAGTTACCAAGTCTGTACGTTACGGACTGTACTCTTGACATCCTACTGATGGGTGAAATGTTAGACTTTTAGTACATATAAGAGCAAAAACGTATTCTAGACGGCTAGGAGCTCTTACTACTGGTCCAAATAATATACTAGTGTTAGATTGTGTATTGAATAATACTCCTAACACGGAGATCGAAACTCGGAGGCGACGTTTCACATGCAAATTCCTTTCGCTTGTCTCGCTATCTGTTCGCTTGCATATTAACTTCTTCAGGCCCTTTGTTTCTTTCCTTTACTTTTGAGTCTCTGACTTCTGCCAAAATCTTATCTGAATTTCAAAACTGCCAATATCTTGTTAGGGTTTCCAAATTGTATCTTTCTTCATTAACACAGAACTAACTGTGAAACACTGTTTTTAATACTTTGTTTATGTGACACAGAAATATTTACACACAGAGTTTTATGACATTCTACACACTAATAGAACTAAGCATTATGATTCACAGTAGTGTGTAGTCCTTTAGAATTGACGCTACTTCCGTTGTTTGAGTGTCTGTCACTGCTTATTTATCTGTGCAGTTCCTCTTCCGAGTTCAGGAGATAGCTTCAATTTTATTTATTTATTTATGTATGCAGTTACAACTGAATCAACTCTCTTTTGATCCTGAGGCGGGTTGTGATATCCTATACATTCTATATTTTCCTCCAGTGCACATTTGATATATAATACGAATGGGAGTCAATAAATTAGTCGCAAACTGCGATGTAGACACCAGAGCCGCATATACCATCCTGAAATTTATTTTCGTTTTCAATAAACTCCCATTGTAAACTTAAATACTTATCAGATCGTTCAATAAGGCGTTAAAAATCTGCAGCATAGAATTCTTGTGGCAGCGTTCGCGCCTAACGAGTGACCTCTCTGCATGCATACAAGTTTATTTGGTTCCTTACCCACAAGACCGATGTGTCCTGGGGTAGCGACATATCCATAGACGGGGAAACAATGTGCCATCACTTGATTACCAGGGCGGCCAGGACGCTCCTTGTTTGTGAGTTTTTCTTGTCCTTTCTTGTCCTCTATCTAGTTCATCACATTTCCAAGAAACATAGTTCTTACCACGTACGGGACGAACTTCGCTATGGACGTGCTCTGCGGGCAGTCCCTCGGCTCACAAAAATTGTGTTGTTCTAGTCGGGTACACACTCATAACACACCTGCCATGTTGGTCTGACTGCAGATCATTAACCACTGGCCGCGGAATACTGTGTATCGGCTACCTTCGATGCGACATACGTCTAGACGTGAAATTTAAAACGACATGCAGTACTCTGGCGTTTGTGACTTATTTATTGAGCCACCCTAGTATTAAACTAAATTCTACAGATTTATTAAAAGAAAAATGTGAAATTGAAAAAAGGAAGAAGATTGAAGTAGAAGTGAAAGAAAAATTCACCCTCAGAGGACGCTCTGCCCCTGTTCTATTCCAATTCCATTGCAATATTAATCAGCAATCTTGGAATTGACTAAGATTGCTGTTCATGCAGTTCTTTACAGTTTGCTGTACTAAACTACTGCCAAATGATCCCAAATGGCTCAGTAGCACTCGAAAGTTCGCTTTGCCATGTGGATTCCTATGTGTAAAAGTTTTTTGAAGTGTTATTTAAACCAGGCCTACTCAGGAGAAGGCTAGGCGACCACGAGCGACTTGGTAGTGAGCAGTAGCGGAAAAATGTGCCTGCCAGACGTCAACATGTGGCGCAGTTGAAGTGCAAACTCTTCGCTGTCTTCACAATGACCACATGTTGAGTCGATCGTAGCCTTAAACGCATGTACAGACAAGTTGAAAATTATTTAAACCGACAGGCTCTGGGAGGTTGCACGGGACACCAAATCAAATATTATTCTCTAATGTCATAATTTCCAGTGGTCATTATTTAATCCGGTAGAGAGTTCATTCACTCTTCAGTTGTGATGACTGATTTGTTGCTCTAACGGTACCTGTTACACTGGTAGAGGGCACACTTCACTCTTCATTGTAGTTGTTTCACATTCACAAGTAGTTGTACATGCGATGGGTCTTCTACAGCCACAGTTCACATGTTTGGATTGAGTTTAATTCAACTTCCACGTTTAATCGCGGTCATCAAGAGAGGTTCTACGTGAATGTGTGGGTAGGTATTGTTGGCGTCTGTTTGATTGCGCCATATCTCCTACCTAGGCCATTAAATGGAAGTCCTTGTTACAAATTTCTTTGCCAGAGCATTGTCAGAATTGCTGAATGACTTGCCACTCCCTACAAGACGGCAAACGTGGTTCCAACATGACGAGGCGCCGGCACGTTTCAGTCGTCCCGTGAGCTGATTCTTGAACCGACAGTTTCCAGAAAGGTATACTACTGGCCATTAAAATTGCTACACCACGAAGATGACGTGCTACAGTCGCGAAATTTAACTGACAGGAAGAAGATGCTGTGACATGCAAATGATTAGCTTTTCAGAGCATTCACACGAGGTTGGCGCCGGTGGCGACACATACAACATGCTGACATGTGGAACGTTTCCAACCGATTTCTCATACACAGCAGTTGACCGGTGTCGCCTGGTGAAACGTTGTTGTGATGCCTCGTGTAAGGAGGAGAAATGCGTACAATCACGTTTCCGACTTTTATAAAGGTCGGATTGTAGATTATCGCGATTGCGGTTTATCGTATCGCGACATTGCTACTCGCTTAGGTCGAGATCCAATGTCTGTTAGCAGAATATGGAATCGGTGGGTTCAGGATGGTCATACGGAACGCCGTGCTGGATCCCAACGGCCTCGTATCACTAGTTGTCTAGATGACAGGTATCTTATCCGCATGGCTGTTACGGATCGTGCAGCCACGTCTCGATCCCTGAGTCAACAGATGGGGACGTTTGCAAGACAGCAGTCATCTGCACGAACAGTACGACTACGTTTGCAGCAGCATGGACTATCAGCTCGGAGACCATGGCTGCGGTTACCCTCGACGCTGCATCACAGACAGGAGCGCCTGTTCAAAATGGTTCAAATGGCTCTGAGCACTATGGGACTTAACTTCTGACGTCATCAGTCCCCTAGAACTTAGAACTACTTAAACCTAACTAACCTAAGGACTCGAACCTGCGACCGCAGCGGTCGCGCAGTTCCAGACTGAAGCGCCTAGAACCGCTCGGCCACCCCGGCCGGCCGGAGCGCCTGTGATGGTGTACTCAACGACGAACCTGGGTGCTCGAATGGCAAAATGTCATTTTTTCGGATGAATCCAGGTTCTGTTTACAGCATGTGGATGGTCACATCCGTGTTTGGCGATATAGCGGTGAACGCACACTGGAAGCGTATCACCCGGCGTGATGGTATGGGGTGCCATTGGTTACACGTCTCGGTCACCTCTTGTTAGCATTGACGGCACTTTGAACAGTGGACGTTACATTTCAGATGTGTTACGACCTGTGGCTCTACCCTTCATTCGATCCCCGCGAAACCCTACATTTCAGCAGGATAATGCACGACCGAATGTTGCAGGTCCTGTACGGGCCTTTCTGGATACAGAAAATGTTCAACTGCTGCCCTGGCCAGCACATTCTCCAGATCTCTCACCATTTGAAAACGTCTGGTCAATGATCGCCGAGCAACTGTCTCGTCACAATACGCCAGTCACTACTCTTGATGAACTGCGGTATCTTGTTGAAGCTACATGAGCAGCTGTACCTGTACACGCCATCCAAACTCTGTTTGACTCAATGGCCGTTATTACGGCCAGAGGTGGTTGTTCTGGGTACTGATTTCTCAGGATCTATCCAATCAAATTGCGTGAAAATGTAATCACATGTCAGTTCTAGTGTAATATATTTGTCCAATGAATACCCGTTTATCATCTGCATTTCTTCTTGGTGTAGCAATTTTAATGGCCAGTTGTGTAGATTTTCAGAGGTACTCCTGTACCATTGTCTACTCTAGACATTTGGTGTGGGAAGAGACGCACAACCTTGTTTATAAAACCGCTGTTGAATCAAAAGAAGATCTGGTTGCCCAAATTGTAGCAGCAGCAGGAGAAATTAGAGAAACTCCTGCCGTCTTCGACCGTGTTACAACGCGTCCCACCATTGTGACCTCTGTTTACAAGTCAACGAAGGCATTTTGAACCGCTACTGTAACTGGAGTAATAGTATTGTGTTAAT
The DNA here is from genome assembly GCF_023898315.1 of Schistocerca nitens. Lineage (NCBI taxonomy): Eukaryota > Metazoa > Arthropoda > Insecta > Orthoptera > Acrididae > Schistocerca > Schistocerca nitens. The sequence goes on from NC_064616.1 coordinate 786,272,848, forward strand.
GTTGTTATCTGTTCGTAATAAAGAATTGACAATTGTTTGTGTTACTTTTTGTTTGTTACATGTGCGTCACAGGAAAACACATTAGAAAAAATATTTTTAGTGACCCATGTAACTTCCCAGAATTTGTTCGTTTTATTAATTTCATCCAGAGAAAAGTATTTCTAGTGGTTTAAAAATTGCTGGGTGGAATATATAACATTAGAGAAAAATATTTGTTTTGATGTCTCGTGCAATCTCCTACAGTTTGTTGCTTTAAACGATTTCCACACTGTATACTTAATGGAGTATTAGCTACATTTGAGAGTAGGTATTTTAAAATCGGAGAAAAGCAACATTATGGCCGGATTAGAAACTTCAGAGTGTAGGTCGGACACACCAATATTAATTTACAACAGGCAGACTGCCCAGCTACAGGTAGAATTTATAGACCTGCAGTGTGACAGGCAGTTGCGTGATAAGTTTCATAACAAAATAAGTCTTCTAGGCTAGTATAAAATTTTCTCCAACATTCATTTTCAGGATTTCACAAGTTTGCAGCTACGATTACGTCAGTATTTGGACCTACATATTTGTGGCAGCAACGTTGTTTCGGAGTGAAGAGAAAGAAATCCAGGCACGGAAGCTCACTGACCGTGAGACGTAGCTTACAAGCTTATTTTCGAATTAGTAGCGGTCACAAAGTGGTACCAGACACTCATGCTTTTGTGAAAAGTAAAACGAGTAGCATTCATTAGATTCCAGCATTTAAATGTTTAACCTGTGAATAAAATAGTCACTAAATACATCTACATCGACACCTACATTTACACTCCGCATGCCACCCAACGGTGTGTGGCGGAGGGCACTTTACGTGCCACTGTCATAACCTCCCTTTCCTGTTCCAGTCGCGTATGGTTCGCGGGAAGAACGACTGCCGGAAAGCCTCCGTGCGCGCTCGAATCTCTCGAATTTTACATTCGTGATCTCCTCGGGAGGTATAAGTAGGGGGAAGCAATATATTCGATACCTCATCCAGAAACGCACCCTCTCGGAACCTGGACAGCAAGCTACACCGCGATGCAGAGCGCCTCTCTTGCAGTGTCTGCCACTTGAGTCTGCCGGAAAGCCTCCGTGCGCTCTCGAATCTCTCTAATTTTACATTCGTGATCTCCTCGGGAGGTATAAGTAGGGGGAAGCAATATATTCGATACCTCATCCAGAAACGCACCCTCTCGGAACCTGGACAGCAAGCTATACCGCGATGCAGAGCGCCTCTCTTGCAGTGTCTGCCACTTGAGTTTGCTAAACATCTCCGTAACACTATCACGCTTACCAAATAACCCTGTGACGAAACGCGCCGCTCTTCTTTGGATCTTCACTATCTCCTCTGTCAACCCGACCTGGTACGGATCCCACACTGATGATCAGTTCTCAAGTACAGGTCGAACGAGTGTTTTGTAAGCCTCCTCCTTTGTTGATTTACTACATTTTCTAAGGACTTTCCCAATGAATCTCAACCTAGCACCCGCCTTACCAACAATTAATTTTATATGATCATTCCACTTCAAATCGTTCCGCACGCATACTCCCAGATATTTTACAGAAGTAACTGCTACCAGTGTTTGTTCCGCTATCATATAATCATACAATAAAGGATCCTTCTTTCTATGTATTCGCAATACATTACATTTGTCTATGTTAAGGGTCAGTTGCCACTCCCTGCACCAAGTGCCTATCCGCTGCACATTTTCCTGCGTTTCGCTGCAATTTTCTAATGCTGCAACTTCTCTGTATACTACAGCATCATCCGCGAAAAGCGGCATGGAACTTCCGACACTATCTACTAGGTCATTTATATATATTGGGAAAAGCAATGGTCCCATAGCACTCCCCTGTGGCATGCCAGAGGTTACTTTGACGTCTGTAGACGTCTCTCCATTGATAACAACATGCTGTGTTCTGTTTGCTAAAAACTCTTCAATTCAGCCACACAGCTGGTCTGATATTCCGTAGGCTCTTACTTTGTTTATCATGCGACAGTGCGGAACCGTATCGAACGCCTTCCGGAAGTCAAGGAAAATGGCATCTACCTGGGAGCCTGTATTTAATATTTTCTGGGTCTCATGAACAAATAAAGCGAGTTGGGTCTCACACGATCGCTGTTTCCGGAATCCGTGTTGATTCCTACAAAGTAGATTCTGGGTTTCCAGAAATGACATGATACGCGAGCAAAAAACATGTTCTAAAATTCTACAACAGATCGATGTCAGAGATATAGGTTGATGTCAGTTTAATTTTTGGCCGAAAACGACATTCATAATAAGACTACATCTATTGCAAGAAAGATCAGGTTCCATACTTAGCTCCATGTTCTTCGCCTCATCTTTTAAAAGAAATGTAAGTTTCATTACACTGTCATTTTTCATCAATAGAAATAAATTTGCCGCGAAAAGTATTAATTAGCCATCGTGAAGTGATACATCTCGCAAAAACTAATACCAGCAACCTCAAAAACTGACAACAGTTCCTCATATGAAGATGGTATCTGTTCTTTCGGCCATTTCCGAAAGAACAGATATCATCGGTGGCCATGCAGCTCTCTTAGAATGAAATGATAATTAAATCAAGACCCTAAGCGGTCGACAGACGTTGATATACATCAACGGGGACAGTTGAAAATTTGTGCCCCGACGGGGACTCAAACCCGGGATCTCCTACTTACATGGCAGACGCTCTATCCATCTTTTTTTTCATCTTTGTTCGTTTTGGCTCTGAGCAATACAAGACTTAACTACTGAGGTCATCAGTCCCCTAAAACTTAGAACCACTTAAACCTAACTAACCTAAGGACGTTACACACATCCATGCCCGAGGCAGGATTCGAACCTGCGACCGTAGCGGTCACGCGGTTCCAGACTACAGCGCCTAGAGCCGCTCGGCCACTCCGGCCGGCTGTTCGTTTTCGTTCGTTGCGTCTGCTCGGGGCGGACGTCGCAAGACACCCGTTTCATTTCGTCATTGATCCATTGACTCAGGTTTTTTTTTATTATTATTTATTACAGAGGGCAGCTAACCCTCTGACCGAACAGGCTGAGTTACCGTGCCGGCACCCATCTGAGCCACCGAGGGCACAGAGGATAGTGCGACCGCAGGGATTTGTCCCTTGCACGCTCCCCGTGAGAGCCACATTCCCAGAATAATGTCCACACACTACATTCGTAGTGCCCCTGCCCATTACACTCATTACTCGCAGCAGACAATCTTACCGAGGCCCGTATGAGTTCAGGCAATGCGTGTGCCTCCAGCACAGAAGAAGCAGGTCAGTGGCCGGTTAACCTTAACTATATGAAGATGGTATCTGTTCTTTCGGACATGTCCGAAAGATGAGATACCATCGGTGACCATGCAGCTCTCTTAGAATGAAATGACAATTAAATCAAGACCCTAAGCTGTCGACAGGCGTTGATATACATCAACGGGGACTCAGTAAGATTGTCTGCCGCAAGTAATGAGTGTAAATGGAAGGGGCACTACGAATGTAGTGTGGGGACATTACGTTGGGAATGTGGGTCTCACGGGGAGCGTACAAGGCATAAATCCCTGCAGTCGCACTATTCTCTGTGCCCTCGGTGGCTCAGATGGATAGAGCGCCAGGCATGTAAGCAAGAGATCCCGGGTTCGGGCTCCGGTCGGGGCACAAATTTTCAACTGTCCCCGTTGATGCATGTCAACGCCTGTCGACAGACTAGGGTCTTGATTTAATTATCATTTCACAGTTGCTCATGGCGAGCTACTCTGTTCCGATACCTCCTCCCCTCTCGTATTCTGCCCCTACCATTACTCGCCGTGAGCCGGTTGTTTGCTCACTGCTGAGACGCGAGAGCGGACCCAGCTCGCACTAGCAGATCGGTGAATAGGATCGATTTTAAAAACTGTAGACTCGAATTGTACGCCTCATACAATTAGTTAGCTTACTGAACAATGTCCTATTCCTACTCATCATCATGATCATTATCATACCTATCCGAACACAGAAAATCCGATGAGCTGTCCCCCGCATTGTTTCCTTGAAATTCTTCTCGAGATGGTTCTGCTGTTAGTGTTGTTCTTGTACTCTTAAACACCGAACCTCTTTCATCTTCTTCCATTTAGTTATCAGATATATATTAGCCTCTACTACGGCATCGATATCCCTATGTTCCTTATTATAAAACTGATACTGCAGTGCTCTTGATATTCTATTGGCAGCAGAGATAAGCTACTACCATCCTCTGGTATCCTGGACGATTCTGTCGAAGTTCACGTTACCCGCTCCGTTCCTCTTTCTATTTTGTATAAATTACAGAGAAGCACGAAATGTTTAGGTGTCTATATATCCGCAGTCACAAAGAGCTGTTGCGTGTCTTCCTGTTTTGTATAGGTGGACGGCGTAGGGACCATATCCAGTGATGAACGACACCACTCGAGCCACCCAGGTGAAATCTGTTCTCCAGGTCTGGAGCTAGATTTTCTGATATTTACTCCTGTAATCACCTGCACTCGGTCAAGTCTGCCTCGATTTAACTTGTACTTCGCTGCCCTATATCGTACCTGAATTTAGATTTGGCAGATCCCCAGTGTCACTAGTATAGACTTGACATGTTGTACCAGTAAGCATCTGGAATATGCTCCTATGCGTGCTTCTAGGGCCTAATTCATACAGGAGTGGTGTGGCGCGAAAGCCTTACGGTGGCGAGATAGGGACGTGGCGCTTGCGGGGCGTGAGCAATGCACGTTAAAATGATGCTGTAAGATACAGGTCCATCGTGCCACCATGTCGAACCACAAAATCACTTGTTTCGGTGAACAACAAGCGAAGCACAAAAACTCTTCAATAATGAAAGGAAACGTCAACATTTATCAGTGCAATGATGATGAACGCAAGGCAGTGAGGGGTAGTGACTGCTATAATATACCGAGGAGAAATTGTTTTGTTTCTCAAGAACTGCCACCCGATCGTGTCAGTTCAAATGGTTCAAATGGCTCAGAGCACTATGGGACTTAACATATGATGTCATCAGTCCCCTAGAACTTAGAACTACTTAAACCTAACTAACCTAAGGATATCACACACATCAATGCCCGAGGCAGGTTCGAACCTGCGACCGTAGCGGGCGCGCGGTTCCAGATTGAAGCGCCTAGAACCGCTCGGCCACACCGGCCGCGATCGTGTCAGTGAACAATGTTATAACTGCATTCCGTATTGACAAAATGTTACTAGTGATTTGCGTAGCCAACAAGGTGTAGTTATATGTTACATATTTGCGAAGTTCTAATTTAGTAGTGTAACATCTAGTCGAAGCTCGTATGTTTTGATCGTAATTCCTATTTGTCGTATGAATTTATGAGAAGTGTTCAAAGTATTAGGACAATATACCAAAATGTGATGGTTCATAAATATTCACTATTGTCGACCCGAAATTCCTCTTTGCAGGGCATAATTTTCTACCATGTGCTAGAATTTTTTTTATTATATAGAGGAACAAAAGATCCTTTCACGTATGTCAACCAGACAACTAGATTCCAGTCATCGCTAACGCCAAGACTACGGATTCCTTGTCTGCAAGATAGAACTAGTGAAGTCCATGGATGTTAGGGTGCTAGACGAAGAGTTGCACAGAGGCTCATTCAAAGTAACGGAGAATATCTATCTACAAATTTCATCTGACGACCCTACTATACTAAGGTGAACACAAACTCATTATATCCTGCAAAGAAGCCGAAGAGGCACTGAGGAAGGAAACATGCCGCCAGATAACATTTCAGCTTTCCATATCTTCTATGACAAACTTCTGGCAATAAAAAGTGCCAAGAACAATGCCTTACTTGACATGTGGCAGTATATCAGAGTTTTATATGAGCAAATAACAAGTGAATAGTGGATTTGCACGTTTGTCTGGCTAAATCCATTGACTGAGAACAGAAAATGTAGTGCTGACTCTACACATATAGTGTAATTCCAACAGGCACGGAGTTAAATCTTTTGCTGCTGCTTGTGCAGATTTTTATTGTTGTGCACATTATGTGTTTTGACATGTGTTGTTATGGTTTCTCAAAATAAGCTTTCTGTTCCTGCAATAAGTAACACAGACAAACCGATGTGTCTCAGTAGCACAATGTTGTAACTGAGCAGATACCTTGTTCATCCAAGAAGGTGACATACTCCTTTGTGCAACAACTGCTAAACAAAAACATGCTTGCATCAAGAAAGCCCCAATAAGTAATCATGAAACAGTTTTTTTATTCTCGTGTAAAATTTGCTTTCTGTAAGTTACATTGTTGATCGGGTGAACAATTTCTGAATCATTGTCTACAATATCTGTTAATAATAAGATTTATTGACCAATCCGTTTCGTTTAGTTCTCCAGCGAAGTTCTGCCATGGTTTGTCTTGAACATTGCGATTGCAATCCTCTGCATGGTTATTATCTTATAATTGAGGAAACGTTTCTATTATTTCTGAAAATTTTGCGTTAAAATCTAAATCATCTTCCATTTTGACACTTAAATTTAATGAACACAGTGGCGCTCCACTTGAACATCTCCTCAGCGCGTCGCTTCGGTGAGCGATTCGTGACCACAAACGGACGTGGTGCGGACCACGGAGCGACGCGTCTCCATCACGCCACGTCTGTGTGCACTATTACATTTTTTATATGGAGATGGCCACAGGTCCGCCAGATGTCCCTGCCAGACGTCTGCGCAACGTCACTTCTGTGTGAATAGGATATTTGACTGTTTTCTGGCAATCGTCTTAAATGGTTAAGTATGTCATTTTATGCTAATAACATGCTTTTTTTCCTCATGAATTCCAGTATTTAAAAAACGGAAATGAAATTCGAATAATCTGAAAGCCCGATAAAACGCTCCATTTGAATAATGTGATGATTGTGACGTCACTGACTAGCATGCTACTCCTACTATCGTAAAGCTCATTCACAGTGATATCTTGTTTTGGAATTTACATTTCGAAAAATTGGTTAAAATGGGGTGGAGTACCGTATATCTATAAAAAATTCTGAAAAATCATGTTTGAGAGTTCTAAAGGAGGAGAAGACGCTTAAAATGTGGTTACAACTCGATGTTAGAGATCCAAATGATATAGTGTGTTTTTTATGAGATTATGTTAATGTACATAAATACTCCATTTTATTCACGTTGTTACTTGAAGCGTAATAGGTAACGTGCTGGACTACCAAGGCAATGTTTGCAAGACCAATCCTCATTGGGAGCAAGCCTTTTTTTCTGTTCTCTTAGCTTGATAATATTGCCTTCTTCAGTTTATTTTATTCGTAATACAATCATGTAAAAGTTTTAAATTCTGTGTCATATTATATTTTAGTTTCTATTTTCATTTATTAGTTTTATTTCACACCTGACCAGTTTGACAATAATCACAAGGACGGTTGTGCCGCGGCGAGTAAGAAGGGAAATATGATTGCTGTTTAAAACTTTGAATGTTGATTCAGTTTCTGGCTTTTAGAATGTTGTCAATGCTGTCTTTCGCCGTTCTCAACACTGGCTCTCTATTTACTTTTTAGCCCCCAGAAAGCGATTTAACAAAACGTGAAGCCTGTAATTAGAGTTCCTAGTGCCCACTTCATCTGAGAAGAATATTATAGCTGCAGCTTATAACTCTGAGGAATTAGGAGATTGTCCGGGATTTCTAATCAAAAACGATTTTCCAAAATAGTTGAGTATATTCTCAAATTCACAAATAAAAAACACAAGTATCCCTACAACCTAACTAACAGAGCAGTTCAGAGTCTAATGCGCTGATGCAACTATAAATGTCCGAATTAAATGTCAAAAAGAATGCTCGCCATAATTTGATGAGAGTATTTCATCAAACGCCACGCTAAATATTTGGTAGAATGTCTGTCCCGCGACGGCACGTGAAAATACGACAATACGCACACTGAGGCTAGATAATGAAAATCATCCCAGAATTAATACTTCACTTGAAATGATTTCATGGTTACGCGCATCTCGAGTAACTGAATACGGCACCCGAGGCTGTTTGTAGCAGTGATACCGACGCGACGCGACTGCCGACACAGATGGCGTGTTATTCAGCGTCTGGAGAGAACTGGGGCCTTGCTTCCTCACGCAGCGTTCTTATATATAAAGCCGCGGTGCGGATGGCTAAGGGAACGCCTGATCAAATCGGCTCTCCCGACTAGCCGCTGGGCTAGTAACGCACCACTTCAAGTTACATAATAAATTATAGCTTCTCTTGCTGATGGCCGATGAAGCTCTTAATTTAAATGTGCATTCAGCACGCAGGTAAGTATTGATAATAAAATTTTGATGTGGCTAAGTTAAATATTTTGGGCGAGAGAATTAATTTAATTGCCCTGCACGCAGCAGATGAGCTCTGAACTGTCCCTTTTGAGATCCGCTATCGCCATAATTTTATAGGTATTCAAAAGAAACTTTTCACATCTTCATAGTCATAGCCGACCTCCAACCTATTTAAATCTAAACATCCTAGCCTTATTTCTTAGCCTACTTAATCTATCTTGCTTCCTTCAGTTTTGAGACGAAAACCAGAAAATCATGAATTTCCACTAAAATCTTAATTTGTGAAATCCAAAGTACTGTTTTTATTAAATCATTATGAAAGATGAATCTAAATATAAATTTTGAAGTCTCTAGCTCTTTTCTGTTGCGCCAATGATTTTTACAGAAAAACGTCCAAATTACGAAAATGGCTTAAGTTTTCGAACTGATATTTAACACACATTAATGTAGTCTCATTCCTGACCTGCTAGAAAAGTTTTAGGTCATTTGCTTGATTTTTAAGGTATTGCACAACATTTATTACGTCAGAGCTAGTTACAGCAGACTGGCTGGCACACAATGGAAACTGATGTGAATTTACTACAGCGTGAGTAGGCTGCTTCCCTACATCACCCTCTACTTAAATTTTTTTTATGAATGTTAATGAATGAAAAAGAAAAATTTAATTACAAAAAGGGAAGCAAGAGTACAATTTAACTCCCTATGAAAAATAAAAAATTGAAATGTAAACATGTAGAAACATTAAAAGAAAACTGATTACCTACATTAATTATTTAAATTGTGGGCATGTTCACTGCCTTTTAAACAATGTCATTACTCAAAATTTTAAGCAAAGTAAATGAAATATTTTGGCATACATATTGCCTTAGACAAACAAACACATACAAATTGAAAAATTATGAAAATCTTAGATCCATTAGATACATTAAATACATTTTTACATACACAAATTCAAAGAAAATATTACATGATACATAAACAGATGATTATCTCTTATCAGTCTTTTCTAAACCTGAAAGAAAATTTTCACAAATGATTTTTACACACGTGGATGTAGCCGCTCTGGCTGGCGTCCTACACTTCCATTCACAAGGGTAGAGGAGGGAAGTTGCTATGGTGTGCGTCCTTCTCGTTCCCTCTAAATTACATGGGGAAAGGGGAGGGGTCACTGTGAGTTGTGTCCAAGTCACTCCACGCTTTCACGCAGCTACCAGGCTGCCATTATCTGGTTTGTCCTGTAGAACAAACAAAAAGAGTGCCTCAGACTCTGTTCACTTAATATCTAAGGGTGGGTCACAATGAAATGGGGATATATACATTTTATCCTTCAATATGTTGCTGGAACAAAGTTGACAGAACTTTTTCAGTATTACTCTCGCGGTTACTTAATTGTCATAAAATCGTTAAACAAATGGCTCAAAACGCCTTTAGTCATGTACTAGAGAAAATTTATGCTCCTAAGGCATACAATCATAAATCCTATTTAATCTGAATTTATTATTTCTGGGCCGGAATACTGAACCAATGCTCGGTACATTCCTGACAAATCTGTATTTTAAGCACTTAACTGACTCATCTTTGATTACCTTATTCTTAGAGATAGTATGAGTATGATTAGTGGTTGTTTTCTCAGCTTCTTTGTACATGTGAGTAACTTACTTAATCCACTTATTGGTCCTCTGCTGTTGTCAGTTCCACATCTGCAATTAGGTACTTATTTACTTTGAAGTGTATTTATGCTGAGCTAAAATTTATGTTTCACGTCTGTCATTATGTTATTCAATTATGTTGCTAGTGTATGTACTTATTTAACACTCACTCCATTAATATTTAAAGCATAGGATAGCACATTTATTTCATATCTTTAGTGTATTGCAGCTGATCAGTTTGCTCACGTGGCAATCCACTTCCACTCGATCGGACGCTGAAACCACAGGTAGTCTCTCTCAGACCTACCACTAAAGTGCATCAAGTAATTATGGACATGCGTAATGCTAAATTCCTTAAACCTATAGGACACCATGAGCTGCTCTGTCTCGTCTAACATAAGGGTACCTATGGTCGCATTCACGCCTCCAACTCATAACCTCAATACGTGTAGGTGTATCCTGTCACACACTACACCAAAATAATGGCCAGCTCCAACCTTATAAATACTTCAGGGATGTGTCCTTCACGTCTCAACCACAAACACTGCTCAATTCTATTACACTGCCTTTCCTTGCTACACCAGGTGAGTTTAATCTTACAACTTATCTGCATATTTTTCCTAACACTAAGCAATCTCTTTTACTATTTCTTAGTTAGCTCTAACGCATACACTAGGTTTCACTACCACTTCAGATCCTGCTTGTACATGAATTTGTACATCTTTTTAAATTACTGTTGGTGGACCATTTCCAATAAAACAACACTTTGTACTTATAATATTACCAGGGTTCTATACATACTTGTTACTCAAATACATTTTATCTTAATTACGTCATACTTCTCTATTGTTTGTCACTATTAGGTTTGTCACATTAGGTATTTTTCTTCACTAATCGGTGGATAGAATGGTTACATAATTCATGGCTTGATAGCCATAACGAAAAATTTTGTGTTGGAAAGAAGAGGTCGAAATTTTTGGTGGATAGAAAAGATGAAGAATGAGTGAGACCTGAAATGGGAAAGAAGATCTCACACAGCTGGGACTGCACAGCTGCCACACTGTGTAGAGGTTACAGAACAACCTCCTCCCTACAGCATTCATTAGCTGAATGCTGTCTTGATAGTCATAACGGAAAATTTTTATGTTTGGAAAGAAGAGGTCGAAATTTTAGGTAGATAGAAAAGATGAAGAGTGAGTGAGACCTGAAATGGGAAAGAAGATCTCACACAGCTGGGACTACACAGCTGCCACACTGTGTAGAGGTTACAGAACAACCTCCTCCCTACAGAATTCATTGGCTTCCTATGAATCTGCCCCGTCGATCTGAAAATACTTTATGATGCCCTTTTAGAACCTGTCTCAGTTCTTCCTTCTGGTTGGCGGAAATTTTATCGGTTTCTTGCAATTTAGCTTCTATTTTGTCCACAATAATTGCTTCTTCTTCCTCTGTGTTTAGCTTACTGTTACTAAGATTAACACTTTCGTCCCAATACCTCCTATTTTTCAGAATTCGTATAGGCAGCTCCCAAGTTTCATCATCAGTTACTACATGTTTATCACTAAAAGGTACTATAATTACTCCGGTTATTGGCAAGACCATTTTTAACTGGCTTCTTTCAAAGTCAACAACACTCTGATATTTTGACAAGAAATCTATGCCAATTAAAACCTCAATACTAAGATTGTTTACAATTAAACATGGATGATCAATTAAATTACCATTAATGTTAAAGGGCAGCAAAGCTTCTTGCTTTACCGTTTTTGACACCTTGCCAGTAGCACCGATTATTCTTCGTCCTGATACCCTCATTACTGTAAGCTTGTCTTTACCAGGTAATGCATCAAAGAAGGACGGAGATATTGCACTCACCTCACTTCCACTGTCTAAGAGACAACGTACATTGATACCCAACATATTCACTATTATTATAGGGTGACTTATTCTAGGTTGTACAGGTGGTTCCTCAAATTCATCTAATAGTTCCTTTTTGATTTGTCTCCAACTAAAGTGATCAACATCTGTCTTCATTACATTTAGGTCACAGTGTGTAGGGGTTTCCTGAATTACATTTTCAGCTGCCTGTTCCAGTCGGTCTATTAATTTTAAATCGAAACACCGCACGACTTCATTACATTTAGTTTGCTGAACATGACCCAAATTACTGTAGTCTGAGCGATTCTGCGCCTCCAGACCGGGCCTAACACTAGTTACAGCTAAACCACTTTCACCATTATCGTCGGTTTCCTTCTCAAGTGACAACTGGTCACAGCTACTGGGTTCATCGACCCCCAACAGCTTACCCTCTACATTCTCACTTACCTCCTGTCCTAAATCTATTAGTACATTATCAACATCCTGCACAGGCACTTTAGATACGAGCACATCATCCTCATCGTAAATATAAGCATGAATTTCTTCTGCTTCTTCACCTGACAATTCAGTATTTTGTAGCTCTTCCCTATCGTTACACTGCTGCGCCTTCTCTTTCTCTTCCCACTTAGAAAGCGTCTCTAACACGGTATCTATCAAATACTGTGAGTGATCTAATATTTCTGTTGTATTCTTAGGTGCTACCGACTCTTCATCCACATGTTCAGTTTGAGTATTCTGATCTGTCTTACCAATTCCCTTAACTACTGGCTTAGGAAAAGTAACCGCCTGGTGAGCGCCAGCGTCCTCATAGACGGGAACTAGTTTTCCTGCTTCGGCTTACTACAGTTTGCTTTATTTTCATTATAGTTAACTGGCATAGCATTGCTTTCCGTACTGTGGTTTACATGCATAATTTTGTTTGGCGCAACATTACTGTCATTTGGACGCCATTGTTGGTTCTGATAATTATTTCCCCAATTCCTACCTCTCTTAGGATGGCGAACACCTACTGTTCTGATGTTTACATTGCCATTTTGCTCGTTCCTAAAATTACTACTATTATTATTAGCATTTCTATTATTACGTGCTTGCTCCTCATTGGCAGCAACACGTTCTACACGTTCCAGATACTCAATGAAACGATCCAGATTGTCTCTAGGGGCAGATATAATTCTAGTTTGCCAATACCATGGCAGTTTGGCTTCAAGACCTAGTATAATCATTTCAGGTTTTAGCTTTTCGTCCAAATGTGACAAACGTGAGATCCATGACCTAGCAAACTCTTTAATTGATTCCTTGCCTGCATTGAAGCGTTTTCCACTCCAAAATTCTCTCAACACTTCATTTTGCTTATTGCTAGACCAATACTCATTAATAAAAGCTGTTTTAAATTCAGCTAATGTTTTATATTTCAACATAACATCAGCTGACCAACGCATGGCGTCACCTGCTAAATGGCTTCTAATAAATGAGATTTTCTCTCGTTCAGACCAAGTTGGTGGAATCACATCTTCAAAATCGTTCCAGAAATCTAGCGGGTGGATATTTTTATCTGGATCGAACCGCAAGAACTGCCGACACCCGATAAAAGCGGCGTTTGCAGCTACAATTTGTTGTATACTACCATTACCAGAAGTTACTGAAGCTACTTTACTCTCAATGTTAGCAATGTTAGTACTTATACTTTCTACTTTCATTTCAACATTATCTACTCTTTGTACAATATGAGTAGTATCAGTTTTGATTGCATCTATGTCTGCTTGACATATGTTTACTTTTATATTAACATCTTTAAATCTATCTGAGCACAGTTCAGATTCCGCCTCGATCTTTTCTGTTAACTTGTGCTCCAGCTTCGCATCTTCCATTTGGAAGTCTTTGCGAACCTCAGCAACTTCGGATTTTACTGTTTTATACATTTCTGAAAATTGTTGAGCAACCTTTTTCTTAATATCCTCATGATTGTAATCAATTTTATAATTCAAACTGTCTAGATCCTCTTTCAACTTATTGCAACCAGCCTTGAAGGTATCGTCCATTACCTCCAATCGTTTATTAAAATTTGTTTGGCTGGCCACAATCCTGTTATTTACCTCAATTATATCAGATTTTAATTCAGCATTACTGCTTTTGACCTGTTCACTTATTTCAGACTTTAATTCAGCTGTCATTTTAGCATTACTGGCAGCTATTGCTTGTAATATAACATTTAAACCAATAGCCCCAGCATCTTTGGGTTGCTTACTAGCTGGCTTTTTATCACACTCAGGTGACGAAAAACTAGCTCCAATACCAGAATCATCAAAACTACATGAAACTGCAGATTGATCAGTTATATCTAACTTCTCCTTCTTAAACTCTACCATCTCTGATGACTGTTTCATTATTAATTCATCAGAGAAACTATCATCCAATAAATTTACAATTTATGCTTTCTGCTTTACTACAGGGGTCTCTATTATTGAATCATTGCCCCTTCGCCCACTATTGTCAGGGGACAATACTTCATATTTCACTTTAACCTTACTACTTTCATGCATGTTTATACTTGAACCGTTGTCTGAATTTACAGTTCCCTCAACAGACATAGGTTCTAATTTAAGTTTAAACTCAGTTCCATCGCCGACAGTCTTTTCGTGCAGGTTAGTAAAATTTTTAACAGCTTTTCACTTAACTTAGTTCCTTCTGCACGACGTTGTCGGCGCGGCGTACCAGAATTACTGATGCGACGTGGCACGTTGAACTGCAGACGGCACTCCGACGGCTGTTGTGTGTTTGCGTGGCCCATAACTACAGGCGCGGCTCCGGCTGCTGCGGCGGACGACTGCGGTACGGCAAAACTGGCTTCTCGCGATGCCGGCAGCACCGCTAGACTCAGTGCCAGCTCCGTCAATCCAGATGCGTTGTTAATCCAATTGCGTCGTCCACATGCACACGTAACACTTTCACTGTTCTATTACTCAGCTGCGTGTCGCATTCCACTCGCGAATCCGAATAGTTAAAAATCACTTTCACTTAGTTGATTTCCCGGGCCGATGCACCATATGTGGGGCGGCGAGTAAGAAGGGAAATATGATTGCTGTTTAAAACTTTGAATGTTGATTCAGTTTCTGGCTTTTAGAATGTTGTCAATGCTGTCTTTCGCCGTTCTCAACACTGGCTCTCTATTTACTTTTTAGCCCCCAGAAAGCGATTTAACAAAACGTGAAGCCTGTAATTAGAGTTCCTAGTGCCCACTTCATCTGAGAAGAATATTATAGCTGCAGCTTATAACTCTGAGGAATTAGGAGATTGTCCGGGATTTCTAATCAAAAACGATTTTCCAAAATAGTTGAGTATATTCTCAAATTCACAAATAAAAAACACAAGTATCCCTACAACCTAACTAACAGAGCAGTTCAGAGTCTAATGCGCTGATGCAACTATAAATGTCTGAATTAAATGTCAAAAATAATGCTCGCCATAATTTGATGAGAGTATTTCATCAAACGCCACGCTAAATATTTGGTAGAATGTCTGTCCCGCGACGGCACGTGAAAATACGACAATACGCACACTGAGGCTAGATAATGAAAATCATCCCAGAATTAATACTTCACTTGAAATGATTTCATGGTTACGCGCATCTCGAGTAACTGAATACGGCACCCGAGGCTGTTTGTAGCAGTGATACCGACGCGACGCGACTGCCGACACAGATGGCGTGTTATTCAGCGTCTGGAGAGAACTGGGGCCTTGCTTCCTCGCGCAGCGTTCTTATATATAAAGCCGCGGTGCGGATGGCTAAGGGAACGCCTGATCAAATCGGCTCTCCCGACTAGCCGCTGGGCTAGTAACGCACCACTTCAAGTTACATAATAAATTATAGCTTCTCTTGCTGATGGCCGATGAAGCTCTTAATTTAAATGTGCATTCAGCACGCAGGTAAGTATTGATAATAAAATTTTGATGTGGCTAAGTTAAATATTTTGGGCGAGAGAATTAATTTAATTGCCCTGCACACAGCAGATGAGCTCTGAACTGTCCCTTTTGAGATCCGCTATCGCCATAATTTTATAGGTATTCAAAAGAAACTTTTCACATCTTCATAGTCATAGCGGACCTCCAACCTATTTAAATCTAAACATCCTAGCCTTATTTCTTAGCCTACTTAATCTATCTTGCTTCCTTCAGTTTTGAGACGAAAACCAGAAAATCATGAATTTCCACTAAAATCTTAATTTGTGAAATCCAAAGTACTGTTTTTATTAAATCATTATGAAAGATGAATCTAAATATAAATTTTGAAGTCTCTAGCTCTTTTCTGTTGCGCCAATGATTTTTACAGAAAAACGTCCAAATTACGAAAATGGCTTAAGTTTTCGAACTGATATTTAACACACATTAATGTAGTCTCATTCCTGACCTGCTAGAAAAGTTTTAGGTCATTTGCTTGATTTTTAAGGTATTGCGCAACATTTATTACGTCAGAGCTAGTTACAGCAGACTGGCTGGCACACAATGGAAACTGATGTGAATTTACTACAGCGTGAGTAGGCTGCTTCCCTACACGGTGTTAAGAAACTGTAGTTAATGTTTGCCGTAGCTCTTATTCTGAAGATCCTGAGGAAACATTTAACAATTTCTAACCATATCATTCTTCCCAAACAAGTCATTGAAGATAATAATTTGCCACTTACTACTGTCGCCAATGTTCCTGTTATAAAGCTGTATGATTCTGAGAAAGATAAAAATTGAACATTGCTTAGAATCTGCGTGGAAATGTAATAATACAAGGGCATTACTATGAAATGAAAGTTGGTCCTGCTTAAGCACTATTAAATCACAGTGTTTCAGCAGCAGTTAAGTATGCAGTAGAACAACAGATACTTCAAGGTTCTGCTGCGTCAGCTGTATACTTCCTGGACATTAAATTAATGACCTAGAGGAACACAATAATGGCAATGCGTAAAGCTGTCGAAGGCAATGACGGTGATGCTGTGCAGTTCCCCACGAGCGTTATTACGCTGCCTGAAAATCTGGAAACTGAGAATAGAGGTACCTAGGAAACAGTAGTAGCTCTGGCAACAACCACGGCAATTAAAAATCAGAATTAGCTTCTGAATGGAGAAGTTTTCACTATGTTTTCTTGTGCAAGCATCCACAAGTTAGCCTGGAAAACCTTGTCAGCATGGTCCAAGCCAATAATCGAGTTCCAGATTCCTTCAATTTTATTACATTTCTGTGTCTTATTGTGTGTCGCTATGCAACGCAGTTTTCACGTTTCTTGTTTCTGAATCATAAATATTTGGGTTATTTTGGAAGAACGAAGAGACCACAAACGTATCAACGTTCAGAATGTTTCTACTATCAACC
The DNA here is from genome assembly GCF_023898315.1 of Schistocerca nitens. Taxonomy (NCBI): domain Eukaryota; kingdom Metazoa; phylum Arthropoda; class Insecta; order Orthoptera; family Acrididae; genus Schistocerca; species Schistocerca nitens. The sequence continues at coordinate 786,290,048 of NC_064616.1, forward strand.
TACACAAAATTCATTTCAAGTTTTACTTAAGAATTCTAAATGTGTTTTCAGTTAGTAAATAACTGAACTGTTTGCAGAAAAAGTACGGAAGAACAATAGTAACTTCTGTTAATACTACTATAACACACGTATACCTTCGTCTTCAACTACCCTTTGACGTCACCAGAGCCTCAGCCAATTACAGAGAGTTTTCATCACGTGACCAAATCCTGAAATTTAATGATTTTTAAGCTTTAATTACATAAAAATAACAAACATTTTGTAAGAATATTGACCGAAATGCTATTTAAATCTTATGATCATTCAGAATAACAACAATCAGAATCATATTTTTAACATAATAAAATAGCCTATTGAGCCTAATGATGAACCGCAGCAGCCGACGTGCCCCTACACCAATTGAGAAGCCAACTACGGCACTGAAAACAGCGTACTCATACGCGCTAACGGCATGTGACAGAAGGAATTTTATTCATGACACCGTCTCGCACAAATTTATGCACAGTTTTCACGGCTTTTTCTGTGGGTAGCTTAATGTGTCTCACAAAGTTATTCCTTTCATCCAGCTGGATTACCAAATACCTTAAGACCTTACTGCGTGATATGGAAGTGTTATTAACTTAAATGGTGTGTGAATAGTATTTAGCTAGTTTTGTGTGTTGCTAATTCTAGTTTATAATTCGAACATCACTGCCGCATCCACTCGGCGCACCACCAGCTCCAGTTTCGCTCGTCAGTCCGCTCATACCACCACCATGACGTTGCCTGTGTAAACTACTACAAGTTCGACAGAGTAGGGAGCCAATAGTTAGCACCCAGAACGTAGGGCCACTAAAAGAGAACTGCGGGAAGCCTTTTGTCAGCTTCTTAACTAATTTCTTTTCCCAACAAACGATTTAACACTGCGTTCATTACAATAATCTATGATGCTATAGTATAGACACCTTCTAACCCGGAGATCCATGAGACGCTTGATCGGCGCTGGCCACCAGACGTTTTCGATTGCGCACGTGATGTTAATGGTGGTTGCTATAAGGTACTACTGGAAGCAACAACAATTTCAGAGACCGAGTGGTCCCATTACCAAGAGATCTGACTTTCTGGGAGCTACACTGACAGCCGGCCGAAGTGGCCGTGCGGTTAAAGGCGCTGCAGTCTGGAACCGCAAGACCGCTACGGTCGCAGGTTCGAATCCTGCCTCAGGCATGGGTGTTTGTGATGTCCTTAGGTTAGTTAGGTTTAACTAGTTCTAAGTTCTAGGGGACTAATGACCTCAGCAGTTGAGTCCCATAGTGCTCACAGCCATTTGAACCATTTTTGAGCTATCCTGACACGGGCTATGTCCCATGAACTCCTTGTGTGCCCACAACGTATCGCACAACAGGCGCTCAGGCATATCGGTCTGTAGCTCTTCGGAGCAATCGGGTCGTATCTGTCTCATGCTTATTAATATGACTTGTGACACTTTCCAGCTCGCCGGAATCCTTCATTCCCTTAAAGCCTCGTTAAATAGAGAGGCCAAGTTTGGTACTATAAGTGGTCGTATCCTCTCTATAATTTTGGAATATGTTCCAAAAAATGGTTCAAATGGCTCTGAGCACTATGGGACTCAACTGCTGAGGTCATTAGTCCCCTAGAACTTAGAACTAGTTAAACCTAACTAACCTAAGGACATCACAAACATCCATGCCCGAGGCAGGATTCGAACCTGCGACCGTAGCGGTCCTGCGGAATATGTTCCGTCCAGACCAAGTGCATTAGTGTTCTTTAATTTAACAATCTCATTCACTACATCCTCCTGGGAAAATGGTGTTAGCTGGCTCGTTTTAATGTAATTCTAATGCTTCGCTGAGCCTTACATGATGTTCATTGTCGGTGTTAGTGTCATTAGGCACTTCGCTGTGTCCTTCCAACCTGCTGTCAAAATTCCATTTGCTCTTCTGATTATGGATAGAACTGATGTACCTGCAGCTTTCTCCGTACGTAACCTACAGAATTGCCCATGTACTCAAATTTTTTCCAGTGTGCACGTTTTGATTTTATGTTAGCACTATTTCATAATGTCTTTAAATACTCTGTACAGTTTTAACCTTCTAGTTTTTCCTTGCCCTAGTGAACGTTGATACATTCTCCTTGCGGCCGTAAGCCAACATCTTAAGCGTGAAAACTCAGTGCGTCATTGTGTTTTTGGCGGTATACCGACTCGTTTCCTGTGAATATAGACTTTTTCAGGTTTTTAAATGTACTGTGTAAACATCTGTCTACCCATAAACTACATTAGGAGGAATCGATCTAACGGAGGGAGCAACATCACCGTGAAGTCGTTTTAAAGTAGGTCGAGCCTTGTCGACTGCACTGTATTTGTCTACGATAATGACTGAAGCAGCCGAAATGAATTAAAATTTGTATTGCGGCCGGGACTCAAACCGGGGTCTTCTTGCTTGCTAGGCGGAAAAGCTAACCATTACACCACCGCAAGACGATGGTCAACATTGCTGCACGAACTACTTAAGCTGAGTGCCCTCCCCAATAGAAACTTCAATTAATTTTTCCCTTTTGTCACTACTGCTTGGGCTCTCCTACATTGGCAAGCACCCCAGCATTGGACGTAATGGGACGTCCTTGTACCATTGGTGAGCTTATAGATCTTATAATTAAATGTTTTCGTGGGACATTTAAGTCTCTTTTTAAGTACCATCGTACTGCGGTGGTGTGATGGTTAGCATTGCTGCCTGGCACGCAAGAACACCCGGCTTCGAGTCCCGGCCGCAGCACAAATTTTAATTCATTTCATCTGCTTCAACCATTATAGTAGATAATAAAAAGAGACTTAAATGTCTCAGGGAAACATTTAATTATAAGCCCTGTATTTGATTCCCTAATGTACATAGTCGGTATTAGTCTCATCAGGGAGAAGCAGGCACTTCACTGTGTCCTTCCAACCTGTTGTCATAATTTCATCTGCTCTTCTGATGGTGGATAGAACTGATGTACCTGTAACTTTCTCCATACGTAACCTAGCTTACCTGGCTAACGTAGCTTACATTCAGTTGCACTGCGATCACTTGAAGTGCTGAAGCATCTACCAGACTTCCACCCTGTAACTCTAGCAGCTACTGGCAACTGTGATACCTATATCAATGCCCACTAGACCATACCTAGGAGGATGTTCCTTTATATTCAGAGCTATTAGATTCGTCTCGTCTATTGGTTCCAGCAGGAGCATCATTCTTATCAGGTACAATGGCTGTCCCATAGGCTTGACTTTGGATTTCAGTCAGCAACCAAAACAAGAAATGCGTTGTGACTCTACTTTGTCATTGTATGGTGTAATACTATGCGAGTATTACATGTAAATACTCGAGAAAATCCATCTGGTATTAAGATATTTTACTTCCGTAGTAAACATGTGCTGATCGCACAGCTGTGCTACCTTGGTTGCAGTACAACGTCCATTAAGTACGACAACAGCTGACTTTTAGCTTATCATCTATTGTGATAATGGTTTGTTGGAGGAAGCCAGATATCCTTAGATTTACACAATACGGCACCTGAAAGCATAACATGTCCATTAAATTTTCCTTAATGATATTTCGCATTTCGGTCATTTCTAATGAGCTCTTCCTGGCATTTATCAGTAGTGAGCGTAACACACAAGGCGTATCTTATGTACACGAAGCACTTCGGTGCCTCTAGAAAGGATGGAAGTATACTCCTGCGTAAGCTTTCACGATGTCCGTGTACAGTATATCTACCTCCAAGACTTCAACTATCCTGGTAAAAAAACCCGTAGAAGTAGGTTTCACAGTTCTCTTACATGGGTCGGTAGATTATGCGCACAAAGTACCATTCTGTCTATTTGTTCACTCGACGAAGACCAAAAATCGTCGACTGGGGGAAAAATTCGTGCAGTCGCAAATTTTTCAGCAGTGGAAGGAGGAAGTTTCATGTACAACATTCTAAATATCGTGATCGGTGTGCACTTGGGGATGGGGGAGCATGTATAGGTCACTTTTTTACGTTTTTGAATATGTCAGAAACCGAAGCATGTATCGAAAATGGTTCCCAGTACAAAATTAAACTATATTAAAACTGCTACAAAGAGGTCCTATTCATTTTTTCTCTATGTGTAAAAGATTCCGAGTTGCAGAGCTTGGAAAGCTCGCACATCATTAAAAATAGTGTTTTAATGGTATAAAATAGATGTTTACTGTTAAATGAAGTGGATTAGGAACAAATATCAAATATGTGTACCACATCTAAGTGCAGTATGAAAGATAAAGTGTATTCCGGGACTTTTAACAGGGAAGAACGGCGGGGGTCTGGGTTAGAAGAATGACGACAGGTAGGTAGCCGGATTATGGTCATACACTACTTCCTTCACAGGTCTGCAAAATGAAGAGGTAGCAGGAAATTCCTCGTTCTCTCTATCGCACTAAGTCATGAAAATCAACTTCAAGGTGCTTCAAAAAGTTATATCGACCCTTCTGCAGCTCACCTTAAGAATTACTTGTGACACAGTGCTCTGACACTTACGAGTCGGGGGGGGGTTATTTTGCACTACATGTGTTAACACAGCATTGAATACAGATACGAGCTACTAATAACACAAAAACAAGAAAACTTATGGACAGATTCTACGTTATTGTTGCACTGTCGGCATTAGTTTCATAACATTCGTCCGGAGAAGCGTCATTTGGCTCAGTTTTCTCCGAAATGCTATGACGTAAATACGATATGTGATCCCCAAAACCTCCATAAATTCAGAGCTACATTGAAATCAGCAAGGAACGAACGTTCATCCTGCTCTCTAGAAGATTTGTATGGCAAAAAATTTATGCCTCAGTCTTTTGCAGCACGAAGCTATTGGTTCAAAAATGGTTCAAATGGCTCTGAGCACTATGGGACTTAACATCTATGGTCATCAGTCCCCTAGAACTTAGAACTACTTAAACCTAACTAACCTAAGGACATCACACAACACGAAGCTATTGATTTGATCCGGGAGGCACTAACTTCTTATGCCGAGTGGCAGATGATACCAGAGTGGAATACACACAACACTGTCACATATTAACTCTCTTCGAATGTTTATTACTAACAACGACCAGCAATCAGAGCAGTTAGAGGAGTCATAAAGGCAGGGTCTTTCGAAACATCGGGAATATACTCCCCGTAAAGAAAGAAGAAAGATACACTCCGGAAGCAAGAGCCTGGGACATATGACTGCTAAATTATCCCACAATAGCTTGGAATACTCCCCACCATAACAAGCATGGGAATTTTTAGACCTCTGATATAGATCAGAGGAAACGATCAGCGATCTCATCCCGTTTGGAGGCAGGCCTCCTCGCCGTCACGTTATGTACGCTTATCGTACTTGATAAACAACATTTGGTATGATGCTTGTCATCAGATTTTCCATAAATCGAGCATTCGTTCATCAGAAACATCAGTCGAACACACAGCCGAATTTACGCGTTACCACAGGCAAAATTCAGAGTGATTTCATTCAGAAGAATGCGATTGAAATGCGATCAGCTGATTTAGCACCCAATATAATAAGCGTCGAGGTACCTACGTACCTAACGCATCAGAGAATCATTATGCACGAGGTAAAATACTGGTTATGTGTAAAGCATGTCATTCAACAAACGGTATTTACAACAATGCGCGTTTTTTAACTTTTAGGAGCACATGAGATATTGAATTAACTAATAATAGGAGAAAATATAAAAACGCAGCTATTGAAGCAAGCTGAAAGGAATACAGACGTCAAAAAAATGAGTGACATAATGTGTGAAATGGCAGAACAGCAATGGCTAGAGGATAAATGCAAAGCTACAGAAGCATGCATGACTATGAAAAACACATATACACCCTATAGGAAACCAGAGAACTTGTAAGAAAAGAAGAACACGCATAAGAATCTTAAAATCTCAGGTGAGAAGCCAGGACTGAGCAAAGAAGGGAAGGCAAAAAGATAGAATGAATATACACTTTGTCTGATCAAAAGTATTCGGACACCTTTTAGCAGACATTAAAATGATGCGTATCCTCCCTTCACCTGTACGGAGCCTTGAACTCTGCTGCGGATAACTTTAGAGATGCGCCTGCATGTCTGAGGAGAATGGTAGCACACTCTTCCTTACGAACAGAAAGCAGAGAAGATAGTGATGCTGGACGCTGTAGCCTGCAGCGAAATCGGCTTTCTAGCTCACCCCAAAGGTGTTCCGTTGGGATCAGATCGAAACTGGGTAGGCTGGTCCATTTCAGGAAAGTTTTTGTCCACAAACCATTGCTTCACAGCTGCTGATTTATAACAGGGCGCAGTGTCGTGATGTTACAAACACTCACTGTCTTAGAACTGTTCCTCTACTGTACGCATTACACAATACTATAAAATGTGTTCATATGCTTGCGCGTTTAGGGTTTTCTTAAGCGCAATCAGGGGACCACAACCCATCCACGAAAAATATCCTATACCATAAGAACACCTCCTCTGTACTTCACTATTGACACTACACATCCCTCCAGGCTTCAACCACCCGAAACACATCTGCTGAATTGCTACAGCGTGTAGTGTAATTCATCGCTCCAAACCGTTCGTTTCCAGTCACACTCTGTCCATTGGTGTGGCTCGTTACACGACCTCAAGCGTCGAACAGTAATATCAAGACTAGTCGGCTTGGGGAGCTTTAGAAAGTTGAGATCTGGTGTGATATACGGGACATAAAATCCCGTCTGAGGCCTGCGATCATTTTTATGTTAATAATTGGCAACCAATGCTGTACAATCGCAATAAAGTCATGAGATATTGAATTGATTCTTTTATTAGAACATGTCACGCGTTTCGGGATTACACCCATCTTCAGACATAAACTTCAACTCCTTCGTAACCAACCAGGCGTACAGCCTTGACAACTCAAAGAGAGTGTCGAATAACATAGGACTATAACTGCCACACAAGCAGTCTCGAAGCAGAACGTATACGCTTCCAAAGAATGCAGGCGCTGACAAGCGTGAATATTATTGACCCATCAATTCGAGGAATATCAGTCTGGGTTCCAAAGAAATGTAGGAACATTGACTCTATGACTTATCTTGCAAGATAGGTTGACAAAGGGCACTTCTCGATTTGTAGCATTTTTAGATTTAAAGAAAGCTTGACGATATTGACTACAATACAGTATATGAAATTCTGGAGGCAGCTAGGGTGAAATACAAGGAGCGAAATATTATCTACAGCTTGTACAGAAACCAGACTGCTGTTGTAAGAATCGAATGGTAAGAAAGGAAGGCAGTTTTTGAGAACGGACTGAGGTAGGGTTGCAGTCTATCGCTGATGTTATTTAATTTGAACATCGACCAAGCAGTAATGGAACCCACAGAAAAATTTGGAAAGGCAACTAAGTTCAGGCAGAAGAATAAAAACTTTGAGGTTTATCGATGACATTGTAAATCTGTGCGATAGAAAAGGACTTGGAAGATGGTGTGGTGTGTTGTTGAAATAAACAGGGCGATGCTGAGGGAACTCAGGAAGCAAAACTGTGTGATGAGAGTATACAAAACAAGGATAAATATACAGTTTTAACAATGATAAAGAAAATGGTGCCCCTGAATTAAGAATAGCCTTCAACTTGTCTGTCATGTACCAACTAATGACAAAAACGACGTAGTAAAGGATACCTTCTGTCATACAGGACAAAATACCAAAACATGGTGTCAGGGTAGTAATAGAGGATTTTAATGCAAAAGTAGGAAAAGAGTATGTTTTCAAATCTTCTATTGGAAATTAAAATTTACATAAGAAAAGTAATGACAATACAATTCGGCTGATAAATTTTACTACATCAACGGACATGATTATTCGCAACACTATAGTCACTCATAAACGTATACATAAAGAAACCAGGATTTCAAATGATAAAAAAATGAAAATCAAATTAGAAAGGCAGTCAGAGATATACGACTCTTCCGCGGAACAGAAATGTGGTCAGAGCACAATCTGGTAGTAAGTTTAATGGGAAGCAGGTTGAAGACAGCACCTAAAACCAAAATTAGACAAGGAAACGTCACAAAATTTAAAATGGAAAATGTAGTAGGAACAGAAGAAATACTAAAATACAAAGGTGAAGTTTCAAACCGGTATCAGGTACTAAGCAACTTGGGAGAAAGTCACGAAATGACTAGTAATGGGTCCTGGAATAGAATAAAACAAGTCATCCTCACAGCTGAAAGTAATAACCTACAGACAGTAAAACAAGGTAGGAAGGAATGGTTTGATGTAGAATGTGGGGAAGCTGAAAACAAGGAGATCCCTACAAGCAAATAAAAATCCTGAAATAGAATTAGCTTATCTGCAGGCTCAAAGGTATTCTAATAAAATAATTCATAAGAAAAAGATAATACCAGAACAACAGATTAAATCTGTCCACGGATATCACCAAAATAATAACATTCGGGAAATGTATAGCACAGTCAACGAAATAAAACGAGGTTTTAATAATAAATCTAGGTGATGAAGGGTAAGGGTGACAATATGACTACAAAGGTCTGCAAAAACATTTTTTTGAAAGTTGTTTGAAATTTGATAACTAACTTTTATGTACTTTCCAGCGCTGATTTCAAAAATGCAATCCATTTTTTCTATAACGCCAGGTTTTCTCACAAAAAGGGAGTATTTTTGGGTACAATAACAAAATTTAGGCAATTTACCACATTTTTCCAACGTTATAAATTTTATTATATTTATAAAGCATGTTATAAACTACACTTCCAGTACACTTCCATTTCCCTTTTAGCTCATAATATCTTCCATCTTCCTTTATATCTTCTTTCCATTTCTTTGATATCTTGGTGGAATCTTTCGCCTTGTTCTTCACTTACATCACAAAGGTTTGCTGGGAAGTAGTCAAGATGTGAGTGGAGAAAATGAACTGTAATGCTCATGTTACAGCCCAGCTTCTTAAGGTTGTCGAGCATGTCTGCGACGATTGTCTTGTAGTTTGGATCCCTTTTGTTTCCTAGGAAACCGGTAACAACTAATTTAAAAGATATCCGTGCTGCCTTTTCTTTTGTTTCCATTTTGTCCACAAACTTGGGATCTGTCATTAGTTTTCTAATGTTTGGTCAGACAAAAACTCCTCCCTTTAGCTTTGCCTCCGATAAACCAGGAAACTGTCCACAAAGATATCTGAAACACTCCCCTTCTTTTGGCAGTGCCTTAACGAATTGTTTCATCTGCCCCAACTTTAATGTGAAGTAGTGGAAATAACACCTTTTTGGGATCCACAAGGCTTTACCTCTCAACATTTTTAACCCCTGCCTGTAAGGTTTTTCTCAAGGGCCAAGCTTTTTAATGTAGTATTGCTTTCTGTCTCTACTGTCCCATTCACAGAGAAAGCAAGGGAACTTTGTATAGCCACTTTGTTGACCAAGCAGCATTGAAATCACTTTTAAATCACCTCATACTGTCCATTTGTGGTCTGAATAGCAGAGTTTGCTTAAAACGAGTTGAAGGTTTTCGTAACATCCTTTTAAGTGAACCGATTATCCAACTGGTATAGAAGCATACTTACTGCCATTGTGTAGAAGTACGGCTTTAAGGCTTCTTTTTGAAGAATCAGTAAAAAGTCACCAATCATCAGGAGCATATGCTATTTTTAAACGTGCCATAAGGCCAGGAACATCACTGCAAAACACCGGGTCACCTTCTTGAGAGAAGAAAAATACAAACTCCTTTTCCCTCGATCGATACCTAGAAAAGGATGTACCTGGAGCCAACATATGTTTATCTTTCAATCTAGATCCTAAAACCTCTGCCAGTTCTTTAGAAAGGCCTAAGTCTCTAACTAAATCGTTCGGTTGAGATTGTGAGAATGGAATGGGATCTGTTGTGCCAGGATCGTAGCAATTTCTGTCTTCTTCACTATCACCCTGCTGAGCCAATGACTCGCGATCATCTATATCATCCAAAGAAAATGGAGGAGAGGGTATTGGTACTTCAGGTCCATGAGGAACATGGAAACCTCGTACATTGAAATAACAAAAATAGCAGACATCACTACGATTTTTGGGCTCCCTCCAAACCATTGGTATTCCAAAACATAAGGACTGCTTTTTACGTTGAAACCATTGCCTCAGTTCTTCAACACACACTGAACAAACTTTGTGTGGGGCCCAAGGCTTATCTTGATCGCCTAACGTTATATCAAGATAGGCGAAATATACTTTTTCAACAAAATCGGAATGTTTCCTTGTTGCATTTTAACGGTATAGTTACCACAAATGTAGCAGAAGCAATCTGGCGAGTTTATATATCCTCTGGTAGCCATTGTCCAATGTCCATAAAACAACTTCACAACACAACTACTATAAAGCACTAGTAACAACAACACGCGAACAGCACAGAGTGAAGAGGTAGCACAGAGTGAAGAGGTACTGTGAACTGAAGGACAACAGCAGAAGCTCACTGCTTGGTGATGGCGTGGGAAGGGGCAGCAAGACAGACTGGCACTGACATGAAAATACTGCTGGTTTCTCCTAATTACTCTTTATTTTACGAATATCTAGTATAAAAGCGGCTAAATAACAGTTTATGGAGATCCTGAAAACCAAAATTCAAACTCACTAGAGTGCTGAAATAACGAAAAAAGCGAAAACTATACAAGCAGTTTGTGAAATAACTGTACGTGATGGAATTTTTTCACTATTTTTCCCGAAATCAACGTTGAAAACACAATAAAAATCACTTAATAAATTTGAAACAATTTTTATGGCGCAGACCTGTGTTATTGAACCATGCAAAATATTTTTACAGTCTATTAAACTATTTTGATGGAGAATTACCAATTACAAATTTCCGCAGAAACCTTAATAATGACGAGATTCCAGAAACAACATGTGAAAAGGTGCTGTGAAGTACAAGGGCCTAAAAAATGGCAAGGTAACTGGAAATTCTGAGAGTGACGGAATTCCAGCTGGGATACTAAACTATGGAGAAGCGATGCATAGATGTTTGTTTCTTCTGGAAAACTGAGACCATACCAATAGAATGGAAAGAATCATTAATAGTCTCGATACATAGAAAAGGAGACAGAAGACTTCAGAAACTATAGGAGAATATCATTAGTTAACACAAATTATAAAATTTTATCCTTTCTATTGCGAAACCGTTTAAAAACTTCTGCAGAAAATATAATCTGAGATTATCAGAACGGCTATCGCAGAAATAGATCCTTTACTGACAATACATCTGTAATCCAAACAATAAATCAAGAAGTATGGGAAAGTAATCAAAAAATACATTACTTGTTAATAAATTTTATAAACCTTGTGACTTCATACATAGCTAAAGACTGTGGCATGTAATTAAGGACTTGGAATTTCCAATTAAACTTATAAATCTTTTTAAAATGTGCATGGATGATAATATTAGCGGAGTTATGCAAAATAGAATAAAATCTGACCACTTTAAAAATATAGCTGCTCTAATATATGGTGGTGCTCTGTCCTCTCTTTTCTTTACTTTATGCTTCGAGAGAGTTGTGAGGAAACTCAAAGTGGGATCCTCCACACAAATAAAGTTAAAGTTTTAGCGTATGCGGATGATATAGTTCTCAATAGAAAAAGTGAAAGAGTGATTAGGCCGTTATTTGTAGAGCTCATAGAAGAAGCATCCGAGCTTTACCTAAAAGTAAATGATCAGAAAACAAAATACATGATAGTTCAAAGATGTAGAAATGAACAAGACAACCTAACGCATCTAATAATCGGCAAACATAAATTCGCAAGCGCTGAACAGCTGAAATTCCTTGACACAACCATAGACAGAATCAGGGACAAGTTGAAGTGAAAATGAGACTGAAAAATACTAATGTAGTCTACTGCTCAAAAAAAAAGAAAAAACTTGTAGCATCTAAACTACTGACCAGAAAAACTAAAATGAAACTGTATAACACAATCATCGGAGACCAGTCCTAATCTATGGAGTTTAGGTGAAAGGGAAGAACGCAAATACATGTATTTAAAAACGAAGTTTGTAGGTAAATCTTTAGCTCATACTATGATAAGACACATTCTGAGGTATTAAGGAATAGACAGTTTGGCAATGGACGGAAGTGTGGGTGATAAAAATTGGTTGCAGTAGTTACGTAGAAAGTTGTGAAAAGAATAGGCCTTTGTCGTAAGTTACATCAAACCACCGTTTATACTGAAGACCATAACAACAAGAAAGGAGCGCTATTTGACGACAGTTGATCGCTTGTACTTAGGTAGGAGGAGAGTAATTCGAAGACATCCCCTGATCCGTGAAAAAAGCGTTATGGTTTATAAATTCTGGTAGTGTCGGTGTGCGCTCCCTTATAAACTCAGACAACTGCGCAGTTCTGTACTTTGTCATTTATAGACTAAATTTGTTATGGACTTTTCTTGTTTTCATGCACAGGTCAAATTCCAGAGCTCACCATGCGCGCACACACGTGTGTAACTGTGTGTGTGTGTGTGTGTGTGTGTGTGTGAGTAAGTGGGTGTGGTTTACTCAATAAATTTAATCCACCAATTAATTTTGACGTAAATGTATCTCGTTCATGCAAATGTCAGCAAGTAACCAAACGTTGGATATCACATTCGGTGTTTATCGACACATTGTGCGAAACGTGTTGCAATAGCCAAGTCTCCATCTTTTTCATTTTCATCCAGTACTCATTACATTAGGATTCGTAGCTTTATTTTTTAATAATCCTTAAGCTTAATCGTATAAAGTGACTTCTCTGAAACCGCGTTATTGAAGTTACTTTATGTAAAAAAATGTACGAAGTTATAAACAATACTATGAAATAAACCAAAGGAATTATGATACAATGCCATCTCATAATTTTGGAACATTCTCAGAATGTGATGGTCATCTGTACGTAAATCAAGAGCGACCCGTTAAAGAGATGTGGTTATTAACAAAAATGATCTCATGTGTGTGACCTCTCGTCGGCAAATTTCTGAAACGTCCAGGATAAAATTATAGCACTTTTAACATTACTGTATGGTTATTAATATGGACCAATTGAAAACAAAAGTCAAGGAGTATAAATTCGATTCCGAAGTCGTGCCAAAAGACTTAGTCTATTAAATCACACACAAAATGACAAAATAAGGGGAGAGCTAAACATTTATCTAGGGGTAAATCAGATCACTGCCAACAGATCACGTTTACTAAAACGTATACGAATGGTGTAGGAAGGAAGAAGACCTAAATAAAAACAGATTAATCACGTTATCGAAGGCTTTTGACACTGTACCACACAAGCGGCTCGTAGTGAAATTGCGTGCTTTTGGCATATCGTCTCAGTTATGTGACTGGATTTGTGATTTCTTGTCAGAGAGGTCACAGTTCGTAGTAACTGACAGAAAGTCATCGAGTAAAACAGAAGTGATTTCTGGCGTCCCCCAAGGTAGTGTTATAGGCCCTTTGCTGTTCCTTATCTATATAAACGATTTGGGAGACAATCAGAGCAGCGTCTTCGGTTGTCTGCAGATGACGCTGTCGTTTATCGACTAATAAAGTCATCAGAAGATCAAAACAAACTGCAAAACGATTTAGGAAAGATATCTGAATGGTGTGAAAAGTGTCAGTTGACCCTAAATAACGAAAAGGGTGAGGCCATCCACATGAGTGCTAAAACGAACTCGTTAAACTTCGGTCACACGATAAATCAATCTAATCTAAAAGCCGTAAATTAAACTAAATACCTGGGTATTACAATTACGAACAACTTAAATTAGAAGTAACACATAGAAAATGTTGTGGGGAAGGTTAAGCAAAGTCTGCGTTTTATTGGCAGGACACTTAGAAAATGTAAAAGACCTACCAAGAAGACTGCCTACACTACGCTTGTCCGTCCTATTTTAGAATACTGCTGAGCAGTGTGGGATCCTTACCAGATAGGACTGACGGAGTACATCGAAAAAGTTCAGAGAAAGGCAGCACGTTTTGTATTATCGTGAGATGTGGGAGAGAGTGTCACAGAAATGATACAGGATTTGGGCTGGAAATCATTAAAAGAAAGGTGTTTTCCGTTGCGCCGGAATCTTCTCACGAAATTCCAATCACCAACTTTCTCCTCCGAATGCGAAAATATTTTTTTGACACCGTCCTACATAGGGAGGAACGATCACCACGATAAAATCAGGGAAATCAGAGCTCGTACGGAAAGATGTAGGTGTTCATTCTTTCCGCGCGCTATACGGGATTGGAATAATAGAAAATTGCGAAGGTGGTTCGATAAACCCTCTGCCAGGCACTTGAATGTGATTTGGAGAGTATCCATGTGGATGTAGATGTAGGTGTAGATACGTCTTTCACAATAATACTGTGTCATCTGCAAAGAGAAATTTTTTAGTCATGTCATTCTTAGCAGCATTTCATTGATTTCCATACAGATTATAAAAATGGAAGTGTGTATGTATGCTTGTATGTTCCACATCTCCTCTTAAATCGCAGGGCTGATTTCAATCAGGCTTGGCACACATATCATACGTCATAAACTATGAGATAGCCGGCCGGTGTGACCGAGCGATTCTAGGCGCTTCAGTCTGGAACCACGCTGCTGCTACGGTCGCAGGTTCGAATCCTGCCGCGGGCGTGGATGTGTGTGATGTGCTTAGGTTAGTTAGGTTTAAATAGTTCTAAGTCTAGGGGACTGATGACCTCAGATGTTAAGTCCCATAGTGCTTAGAGCCATTTGAACTATGAGATGCGTGAAAAACTGCAGCATGATGCTTGTCGTTAAAATTTATTACTTCTATATGACTAATTCTATTTGCAATACATTTCTCAGAGAGTATCCACATGTGCCGCCAAATGTACCTACAAATTTATACCATGGTGTCACACTTATTTCGGCAGATATGACGTCATAGACATTAAGTTGTGTGAAAAACTGTCGCATTGTACATGACTTTTAAATGTATAACTTCTTTGCCACTAAATCTATTCCCAACAAATTTTGTGGACAGTATCCACACATGCGGCTGAATGTACCTACAAAACCATACCACGGTATGACCTATAGATCAGGAGATATGACACCATAAACATCGAAATGCTTGAAAAACGGCCGCATCATGTACGAGGTTTAAATTCATGACTTCTTTCCTATTAACTATATTCGCAACATACTTCACAGACACTATCCAAATATACTGCTGATTGTATCTACATAAATATATCATTGTGCGGCATATAGTTCAAGAGATATGACGTAATGAACACTGAGCTGATTGAAAAAATTCCGCACCGTGCATGAAGTTTTAATACATTTATTATTTACTACCAAGACAAGCCTATAGTCGAGTCAACTTAAGGAAACCCCTGACATCTGGAAGCGGTTTCGACAGTTTTCAGCTACGTAGCGCAAACGGCTGTAGACGAAAAAGGTAGCCAGCTACAGAGCTATGAAGAGGTGTTGCCATAGAGACGTTTGCAGTACCGCGTTGTAGACACGCTAATAAGCTTCGCCCAGCGTACAGAAACTGTTCGGAATTTTTTCATGACTACTTCACAATTTCAAATGTGCTTTAACGAATACATGGAAATTAATTTTTTTCGATATTACACTACAAATACAGTTCATTTTTTCTTTTCGTTTCTAATAGAAAATTGGCAAAAGTGAATACCCGGGCAATGCCCGATCTGTCAGCAGTATACCAATGAGGGAAAAGAACCTAGAGTATAATCCTGTAGCACCCTCCACTATACTTGACCACGGACAGATCCAAACCTCTTCCCTGTTTGTTGACACTGGAGGACAACCTTCGGTTTCCTGCTTTCCAGATATGAAGATAATCACTGTTCCACTTTTCCCTTAAGCCCATAAAAGTTCCCACTTATGCAAAAGTATAGAATGGTTCACTGAATCAAACGCTTTCGTTAAATCAAAGTAAATACCTACTGCTCTCAAACTATAGTTTAGCACTAATGGTGCCTCACAAATAAAATAATAAATAGTATTTTCTATTGATACTCCCTGAAACCAAACGGAGAGTCTGTGTGTGCTGAGATGTGAAATTACTATCCTATACATTGCTTTCTAAAAACTTGCGAAAACACCGCTAGCAAAGAAATTGACCAGTAATTTTCCACATTATCTGTTTCCCCCTCGTTATAAAATGGTATATCCAACAGTTATTTCGTCCGCCAGGAAACTGACCACACTGAAAGATGCGCAGCACATGTTACTGAGCACAGAACAAATGTATGATACACCGACCTTCGTAGTCCTACCCGATATTTCATCATGTATTTGCTCTTCAGTGATTTAATAAATGATTCAGTATCATCTGTGTTTGTTTCCGATAGCTGCATGTAATATACTTATCAGCTGTTATGAACATATTTACTTTTATCAGCAGATCGATGTCTTAACTTCCGCCTATTGTGAAGAAGTGATTATTAAAAATTTTGCGTAAGTCTTGTGGATCACTAACAGTTTCATTCTCACACAAGGTAGGTGTATTTGTTGATGACCCATATCCTGTTCTAATACCTCTTCCACACTTGACCATATAGTTTTAATTTTCTTCTTAGAGCTTTCTATTAGAGACCTGCATGACCGAGTAAGCGAGCACAAAATACGAGATGGGACGACCATACCCTAACTGGATAGGCTGCCCGCACTAGCGTAGTGACCGAGCATAGAAGCCGAGACCGAATACGTAGCACGTTGCTTCAAACACATTACACGTGTCATTATCCGTGTGAGACAGCAGCCAGTACGGGCTTCTCATTTTTAGTGTGTCTCTCTCTCTCTGTAATCACACAGTGCGAGGAAGCCAGAGCAGTAAGACGTAAGATTGAAACCAATGTTTACACATTGAAGAAACGGGAAGGTCTAGAAAGCCAAGTATGGAGCACATTTTTGTTGGTTGTAGACGAAAACGGTGCGTCTACTGGGTACGTATCGTGCATAAACTGCTCCACATTATTATGTTTCTAGTCGGGAACCACTCATTTAAAGAAACCCAGTCGCTAGAAACCTCACAAAGATACAGCTCCTTCAGGCATGCAGGCAGTAATAAAAAATAGTATTACAGCAAAGTGTGTTGCAATGTGTGCTAAAGATATGAAACCTTTTAATGCTGTTTCAGAGAACTAGGCCAAGAATTAATACATCTAGGTGCGCATTATGGAGACGTTAACGTGGCAGATGTCATGCCACATCCCTCTACTATAAGCAGACATGTCAAAGAACAAGCTGATGCAATACGAAACAGCACAATGCCTTCTGTTATTGTGTAAGTTATTAATAAAACATGTGCTGCGACAGTTGATATGTGGACTGATTCGCATAATCAGGTGCACTATTTGACGCTGACAACACATTACATTAACACAAAAAATGGTTCAAATGGCTCTGAGCACTATGGGACTTAACATCTTAGGTCATCAGTCCCCTAGAACTTAGAACTAGTTAAACCTAACTAACTAGGACGTCACACACATCCATGCCCGAGGCAGGATTCGAACCTGCGACCGTAGCAGTCGCGACATTAACACAGATTGGTCACTTGTGAACAATGTTTTATTTACAACAAAATTCCCGGACGTTAAGAAGACGGGAGTAAACGTTATAAAAGAAAGTGCTCTATGAACTTAGCTGTGTTACGTACCCGTTCTTGGAAACGTTACTTTTGTATTAAAAGAGAGAGAGAGAGAGAGATAAATACATTGTGTGTGTGTGTGTGTGTGAGAGAGAGAGAGAGAGATAAATACATTGTGTGTGTGTGTGTGTGTGTGAGAGAGAGAGAGAGAGAGAGAGAGAGACAGAGAGAGAGAGAGAGAGAGAGGCGTTGGATTCGTACAGTACAGTGCAGCGAGCCGGGGCGAGGCGAGGCGAGGTGAGACGTCAGAGGTGACCGGTCATGCTCGGTTATCCGCGTGTCCGGAATCCGGACAACAGACATGGGGCGAGTACGTGACCGAGCCGAGTCGTGTGGGGCGGGGCAGGAGCGGCTCGGCCCCCCTGTCAACAGGCGAGCCGCGACCGGTCAAACATTGAGCGTTACAGCACTCTACTTTCTATGCTGCTGGTGTAATGCATAGTTTTAGCCTGTCTGATGACATTCGTCAGCACTTCGCAGTATTTCTGGTAGAGAAATTCTTTATCTGGGCTGCGACTATCCTCCATATTATAATACAGCTCCACGTTTCCTACTACACGGTATTTTAATGCCATATCATACAGATTGGTTGGCTATTAATACTGCCTATCTGTTTGCTATTTTTTAATGGGAAAGAGCTGTCAACGAAAGTGCTAAAAATTTGTAGAACTGTATTATATTTGTCATTCAAGTTTTCTTACAGTAGACTTCTTGCCTAGTTTGCCTTTCGAGACTGGGTTTAAATGTCTGCATTGCAAGAGGACTCATATCTCTAAATCACTTGTTTACTACTTTTGGGTGTGACTCTGCCTTGATTCCTTTCAGTGTTTGTACCTGTGCATCCACCTACCCACCCATCCACCCACCCACCCACCCACCCACCCACACACACACACACACACACACACACACACACACACAGAACCACCGACACACACACACACACACATACACACACACACAGATATGCACTTCACGTAGTTTCCACCTCACAGAAGAGAGATGCAAACCGTGCTACAACCGTTCACAGAAGACGCAACCTGTGCTAAAACTGAGTACCACAGAAATCATATTAGCAATAGTGGACAGAAACTGCCCGTAAAAGACGCGGGAAATATCAGAATTAAACAAAATAACAGAACACGTTGTTAACAGCGATAAGTAGCTGATGGCGACGCACGAAAGAGTATCTTACTGCTGCTCGATACGAGACCCAAACCATAAGTTCATTTGCTAGAAGGATTTGCAGCTTTAATTTCGTGATATTGGTTACCAGAAAACGGAAGTACAATCTTAGGTTAAGGAGTACTGATTTAATGAGAGGAAAATAATCCCAGATATTATTGTTTCAGAAATAGCGTAACGGAGATCCTGTGTCAGTGGTTTATTTCGTTTCAAACTTGACCGCACGCGGTAAATATTGAACTACCTACTGCTGAAGATATAGCGTAGTCTTTACACGTGTATTTTGCGTCAACAAAATTAAATGTGCCAGAGGCGAAGAAACCAGTTACTAATTTAATGAACGTGTCTTCTGTCAACATGTAACTATTGTATAGAAAGGAGAAGAAACCTTGCCATTTTGATTATGTTCTGTTCGAAGTCTCAATTACAAACAGCTGCAGCATTGGTGAGAGAGCATTCCTGTCGCCATGGCAAATTAGGCAGCAAGGCATGTCGCGTGGAGAAGATGACGTCAGATCGTTGGCGGGGCAGTCCAGTCCGAAGTGGGCCAAAGGAGCGATATCGCTGCATTTGATCGCAATCAGATCGTGAGTGTCAGACGCAAAAGATACTCCGGCGCCGAATGGGAGTTTTCTTGCGCCACCCTGTCGCTTACCTCGAGTCGGAGAAAACAGCCACAGCCACACAACTGCAGTGGTTAACAACATATTACTTATATGGGTTACCGTCGACCATCCAGGGTACAAACGGATTACAGAATAGCAAATCAATAGCAACTCAGTGCTGTGCAACGAGTAAGAAGTCTTTCCATACATCGCTATGGAGTGCTTTAATCTCTGCCATATACATTATATGATCAAAAGTATCCGGACATCCCATAAACATACGTTTTTCATATTGGGTGCACTGTGGTGCAACCTACTTCCGGGTACTCCATATCAGCGACTTCAGTAGTAATTAGATATCGTGAGAGAGCAGAATGGGGCGTTCCGCGGAGTCCACGGACTTCGAACGTAGTCAGGTGATTGGGTGTCCCTTGTGTTATACGTCTGTACGCGAGATCCACACTCCTAAACAACCCTAGGTCCACTCTTTCCGATGTGATAGTGAAGTGGAAACGTGAAGGGACACGTACAGCACAAAAGCGTACAGGCTGAAATCGTCTGTTGACTGACAAAGATCGCCGACAGTCAAAGAGGATAGTAATGTGTAATAGGCAGACATCTATCCAGACCATCACACAGGAATTCCAAACTACATCAGGATCAACTGCAAGTACTATGAAACTTAGGCAGGGGGGTGAGAAAACTTGGATTTCATGGCCGAGCGGCTGCTCATAAGACACACATCACGCCGGGTTATGCCAAACCACGCCTCGCTTGGTGTAAGGAGCGTAAACATTGGATGATTGAACAGTGAAAAAACGTAGTATAGAATGATGAATCATCGTACACAATGTGGCGATCCGATGGCAGGGTGTGGGTATGGCGAATGCCCGGTGAACGTCATCTGCCAGCGTGTGTAGAGCCAACAGTAAAATTCGGAGGCTGCGGTGTTATGTTCTGGTCGTATTTTTCATGGAGGGGGCTTGCACCCCTTGTTGTTTTGCGTGGTACTACCACAGCATAGGCCTCATTGATGTTTTAAGCACCTTCTTGCTTCCCACTGTTCAAGAGCAATTCGGGGATGGCCACTGCATCTTTCAACACGATCGAGCACCTGTTCATAATGCGCAGCCTGTGGCGGAGTGGTTACACGACAATAACATCGCCGTAATGACTGGCCTGCACAAAGTCCTGACCTGAATCCCATAGAACAGCTTTGGGATGTTTCGGAACGCCGACTTCGTGCCAGTCCTCACCGACCGGCATCGATACCTCTTCTCGGGGTAGCACTCCGTGAAGAATGGGCTGCCGTTCACCAAGAAACTTTCCAGCACCTGACTGAACGTATTCCGGCTAGAGTGGAAGCTGTCTTCAAGGTTAAGGGTGGGCCAACACCATACTGAATTCCAGCATTACCGATCGAGGGCGCCACGAACTTGTAAGTCATTTTCAATCAGGTATCCGGATACTTTTGATCACATAGTGTATACAGCATCTGATAAAAAGTATCCGGATACCCCCGTGTAATGCGCAATCGACAACTACATGTCACTAGAAGTGGACCTGCCAGATAAAAGGAGGCGGGGGGGGGGGGGGGGGGGTATTGTGTTGTCAGTAGACGAGCAGAAACATCAGAATGAGTCTGTCAGGAGAGCTCAATGGCTTCGAACGTGGACTAGTCACTGGTTGTCACAGGAGTAGCATCCATCAGGAACATTTCAACCTCTCTAAAGCTGTTCAAGCTGACTGTTAGTGCTATGATTCTGAATGGGAAATGTGAAGGAACAAGCACAGCTAAACCGAGACCAAGCAGATATCATGTGCTTACGGACGGCGACTGTCTAGCATAGGGTGGTTGTAAAAATTCGCATGAAATCACAGGAAGGAATCACTCGTGATCTCCAAAGTGACACCAGCCGGCCAGCTAGCACAATGACCGCGCGTAGGGCTTTTAAAAGAATGGGGCAAATGGTCGAGCAGTTCATCGCAAGCCACATACACTCCTGGAAATGGAAAAAAGAACACATTGACACCGGTGTGTCAGACCCACCATACTTGCTCCGGACACTGCGAGAGGGCTGTACAAGCAATGATCACACGCACGGCACAGCGGACACACCAGGACCCGCGGTGTTGGCCGTCGAATGGCGCTAGCTGCGCAGCATTTGTGCACCGCCGCCGTCAGTGTCAGCCAGTTTGCCGTGGCATACGGAGCTCCATCGCAGTCTTTAACACTGGTAGCATGCCGCGACAGCGTGGACGTGAACCGTATGTGCAGTTGACGGACTTTGAGCGAGGGCGTATAGTGGGCATGCGGGAGGCCGGGTGGACGTACCGCCGAATTGCTCAACACGTGGGGCGTGAGGTCTCCACAGTACATCGATGTTGTCGCCAGTGGTCGGCGGAAGGTGCACGTGCCCGTCGACCTGGGACCGGACCGCAGCGACGCACGGATGCACGCCAAGACCGTAGGATCCTACGCAGTGCTGTAGGGGACCGCACCGCCACTTCCCAGCAAATTAGGGACACTGTTGCTCCTGGGGTATCGGCGAGGACCATTCGCAACCGTCTCCATGAAGCTGGGCTACGGTCCCGCACACCGTTAGGCCGTCTTCCGCTCACGCCCCAACATCGTGCAGCCCGCCTCCAGTGGTGTCGCGACAGGCGTGAATGGAGGGACGAATGGAGACGTGTCGTCTTCAGCGATGAGAGTCGCTTCTGCCTTGGTGCCAATGATGGTCGTATGCGCGTTTGGCGCCGTGCAGGTGAGCGCCACAATCAGGACTGCATACGACCGAGGCACACAGGGCCAACACCCGGCATCATGGTGTGGGGAGCGATCTCCTACACTGGCCGTACACCACTGGTGATCGTCGAGGGGACACTGAATAGTGCACGGTACACCCAAACCGTCATCGAACCCATCGTTCTACCATTCCTAGACCGGCAAGGGAACTTGCTGTTCCAACAGGACAATGCACGTCCGCATGTTTCCCATGCCACCCAACGTGCTCTAGAAGGTGTAAGTCAACTACCCTGGCCAGCAAGATCTCCGGATCTGTCCCCCATTGAGCATGTTTGGGACTGGATGAAGCGTCGTCTCACGCGGTCTGCACGTCCAGCACGAACGCTGGTCCAACTGAGGCGCCAGGTGGAAATGGCATGGCAAGCCGTTCCACAGGACTACATCCAGCATCTCTACGATCGTCTCCATGGGAGAATAGCAGCCTGCATTGCTGCGAAAGGTGGATATACACTGTACTAGTGCCGACATTGTGCATGCTCTGTTGCCTGTGTCTATGTGCCTGTGGTTCTGTCAGTGTGATCATGTGATGTATCTGACCCCAGGAATGTGTCAATAAAGTTTCCCCTTCCTGGGACAATGAATTCACGGTGTTCTTATTTCAATTTCCAGGAGTGTATTTCTGTAGTCAAATGGTTCAAATGGCTCTGAGCACTATGGGACTCAACTGCTGAGGTCATTTGTCCCCTAGAACTTAGAACTAGTTAAATCTAACTAACCTAAGGACATCAGAAACATCCATGCCCGAGGCAGGATTCGAACCTGCGACCGTAGCGGTCTCGCGGTTCCAGACTGCAGCGCCTTTAACCGCACGGCCACTTCGGCCGGCATTTCTGTAGTCAATACAACGCTACGCTTGAGGTGGAGTAACGAGCGACACCACTGACAGTGGACGACTGGAAAGAGTGATTTGAAATACTCTCCTGTCGGTTGTCGAGGCGAGTTTCCCGGTTGCTGCATCTACGCTTCCATTCATTGTCTGGCGTGGATACGATCCCCCTTGACTGACTGGCCCGACTGCTACACATTCATGAATTTTCAGTAATTTTGTAGCGCCTGATGCTGTAGCTGCCATCTGCCGAAACCGGTCGTTCAATAGAAAAGACAAATTACTCACAACTGAACTGTGTTTTTATTCCATTACAATAAATATAGTGTGTAAACGCTGAAACACGAATACCTCACATATTTATTTTTAGGCTTGAAAGAGGTATTTTCTAGCTTCAGACTAAGTAATTTCGTTTTGACATTAACGAAGGTATTTAATACACCGGAGTAGACTGAAGGTTTGCAGTGTTTGTAATCTCAACAGCATAGTGAGGCCGTGCGCGTGACATTGTGCCAGACACGCACCATTAACTTCGTGGGAATGCGCTTAATTGCCGTTAGTGGCATGTTCGTTCTAGGATGCCATCACATACGCTTTTGTGTACACTCTTCCGCTGACAAGTTCAGAGGACCGTAAATTGTCGTATAGGTCCTCATGTGCTAAATATTTCACACAACAAAAAGAGACTCCCAGAAAGAAACATTATGGAAACAGCAAAAAGTTTTAAAATTCATGTTGTACAGCAGGATAATCAAACTTCCCAAGAAAATTTAGTGAGAATTTGTAATAATGTTAATTGACTTCTGCATCAGTCGATCCGGATACTGTTTGGTGTAGTGCGTCAGAAATGATTTCAAACGTGTGATTCAATTTCTATTCGTCCTTTGTTAGACATACTTTCGTAATATGAAACTCATGACATAGCCACATTCGAGAAGTACCTCAAATGTCTGCGCGTAACAGTACCTTATGAATAGAGGCACTTGTTTTTTGCAGAGAGCGAAATCGTGAAATTTTTACGAGATTTTAAAGATCTTGCTCAAAACGTGAAACTATTTAACTTTAAGAAAAAGCGCGAAATGATAAATGAAATTGTGTGAAATCACATAATTTGAAGTTAATGGCTGGAATTCGATTCAAGTTATGGCAATCAATTCCAGATATCGATGGCAAATGATTCCACAAGACTTTGATATGTATCGATATCTTATATCGTATCATTTCCTGCGCAGGGAAGTAAGACACTGAACGATGCACCGCGTATTATGTTAGTGACAGTTTTTGCTAGAGGAAAATAAATTTCATCAGTAGGATTTTGCGTGTTTGAAAAAACTAGAAATATACTTCCCTGCAAATAATACAATAGCACTTCCCATAAGAAGAATAAGGAGAAGGCGCTAACGAAGACAAGTGTCAAAAGACAAATTACTCTCACAGACGCCAGTGCAGCGGCAGAACGAGCGAACAGTGATAAAGAAGAATTCATTTTATCAACAACTCGAGCTTTCATCGAGGCTAATATTCCACTGGAAAAAGTTGATAATCGAAGATGAGAGAGAGAGTAGATGAACAGATACGTATAACATTTTTGGAGGGGAATAAATTTGAGTTTAACTTATATTGATAGCGGTTCGATTGCGGGGCATCGGAGCAGCAATTTTCCTAGTGTTATTAAAAATAGGCAGATGTGACTTTATGTAACGAAATGTAGCTGGGAGGGAAGATAATGCCTTCATGCTTGCGTAGAACCCACCCTCCCGCCCCAAAAACTATTCTCACTGTTGCAGCAAGAATGAGACTGACCTTATCAATCAGCAAAATTCGGACTTTTCTGTGCTGCTAACTGTCACGCGGCAGAAATTTTAAAATATAGAAACAGGGTAACCTACTGAACTTAGCCAAACTGTCAGGCATCAGGATTTTATAATGTTTATAGCATCAAGTGTGGGGATAATGTAACGAAGTTGGCAACCCTCTATTTACATGTGAGTCGGCCGCAACGGCGTCCGATCGCCGCGTGGTCGCTAGGTTGGCAATCAGAAGCCCCGAAATCGAACCAATACCGATATTTTTCGTAATATCTCTTACTACATTACTACATTTACATGGGAATTGAAACAGAATTGAATACGCTTTCCGTACTTAGTACGTTAATTATTATTCTGATATTAAGCATGGCAGAATACGATGATTAGTGAGCTGAATTGCAATCACAGGCGCAATACATACGGCGTAAATGACGATCGAACATCCGCAGGAGCATTTTCACATCGATTTCAGTACCCCAAGGAAAATTAATAATTGTGTGGTTATGTTCTTTTCTTTGTTCAATGATATTTAGGTTTAGGTAATGTATGCTTGATCTCTTCTTCATTTCCAAGACAAGGAAATTAATAATTTAATTCCTTAAATTGTGTGGAATAGCATTCTAATATCAGGTCTATTGACATTTTCAAGGTGCTGGAGACTTTCCATCAGCTGGAAGACTGCGTCGGGGTTCCGTACCTAGACTCATCAAACAAGAGAAAGAAAGAATAGAAGAAGCTGCAAAATATGAGAGAGCTTCAATTCATTGCGATGAAATTGCGGACAGAAAAGGGCAGTATATTTTCATAATTCTGATAAAAGTAGTTAATTCTGGCTATGGTACGGTTCAGTAGTTGTTTGTTGGGGTAGTAAAAGTATTTGCAAATGCAAGTGCTACAAAATGTTCACAGGCAATTTTAAATGTAATTCAGAAACTTGAAAGTCAGTATCGGAATTTAGTTTCTGTGACTTCGGATGGGCAAGTGTATATATGCAATCAGAGTTTTAATTTGAGAAGGGTTGGTGCACACGCAGTGCTAGACTCATAAATTAAATTTGGTGGGCAGTGTGTGGGCTGTGGAACTCGGTGATTTCAACCATTGTGTTGCGTAGGAAAACATATCTTCCTTAAGAACCGCAAGAGAAACAGCCATACATTCAATCTTTAAATCGTGAATATGAAGGTAAACCAACAATAGCTAAAATTTTCCCTATTCATGAAATCATTGTTTGAACTCGTGGCTTAAAAGTGTCGAGTACCTTGGAGAATCTCTCAATGATATAATAGAATTCTTTGAAACTGGTGAAGATGAGAGTGTTGTTGTAAACTGTTTTCATGCCTTGACCTCTAATGAATTAAAAAAAGTTCAGTACCTAGCTATTTTTCTTGTTGAGCATTGCTCAATATGTTGCAGTTTGCTGCTAACATTACGAAGTTCCAAGATAAGATTAATTCATGTTCCACAGTCTAATCTTAGTGACCTTTCAAAAAAAAAAGCTTTAAATTGCTAGAGGATGCAATTTTTTTTCGAGACAGCCTCGGATAAACTTCATAACCTGCCGAAGCAAATGCAAGTACATTTAACATCCCCGTTTCAGTCTATCGGTAGAGCAACCCTGATGAAACTGAACCACTTAATGGGGTGTGACACAGGAAAGACTGTTATTTCCTCTAACGGTAAATTGTTTGTTCCAAGAAACATGATGAAAGATGATGTAGTAGGTGTTGAAATCTCTCAGCTAAAGAAGCAAATTCCCGTTCTATAAGAACTTTCAGCATCAGAATATCTTGAATTATACGCACTCTTTAGCGATTTAGTTGGACGTTATTGTAGAGAAAGTAAAGATGTTGATGTGATAAATATTCTGCTTTTCCTGAAACCAGAAAATGGGCATTTTGTGTAAGCTGCAGTGAAGGCTTTTTGAATACCACTCAGTAAAGTTGATAGTGAGAGATCCTTTTTAACGTGGGCCTATTGTAATTAAAATAATCCGGACACCTGGCTGAAAATGGCTTACAAGTTATCATAACACCACCGCCTTCGAATTTTACTGTTGGCACTACACACGCTGGTAGATGACGTTCACCGGAGATTTGCCACACTCACACCCTGCCATCGGATCGCCACATTGTGTACCGTGGTTCGCCACTCCACACAACGTTTTCCCACTGTTCAATCGTCCAATCGTCCAATCGAGGCGTCGTTTGGCATTTACCAGCGTGATGCGGGTCTTACGAGCAGCCGCTCGACCATGAAATCCAAGTTTTCTCACCTCCCGCCTAACTGTCATAGTACTTGCAGTGGATTCTGATGTAGTTTGGAATTCCTGTGTGATCGTCTGGACAGATGTCTGCCTATTACACATTTCGACCGTCTGCAACTGTCGCCGGTCTGTCAGTCAACAGACGAGGACGGCTTGCAAGCTTTTGTGCTGTACGTGTCCCTTCACGTTTCCACTTCACTATCACATCGGAAACAGTGGACCTAGCAATGTTTAGGAGTGTGAAAATCTCGCTTACAGACGTATAACACAAGTGACACCCAATCACCTGACCACGTTCGCAGTCCTTGAGTTCCGCGGAGCGCCCCATTCTGCGTTCTCATGATGTCTAACGACTACTGAGGTCGCTGATATGGAGTACCTGACAGTAGGTGACAGCACAATGCACCTAATATGAAAAACGTATGTTTTTGGGGCTGTCCGTATACTTTTGATCACAGGTGTATCTAACAGGAGAACGTTTTTGACTCCGAGTAATTTGGAAGTCGTGGTATCTCTATCTTTCAGACTGGTTAACAGATTATGTACCTAGACTAGGCCCGACGTATTAAAGTGGCAGGATAAATGTTTTCCAAGAATTCACGCTTCGATGTATGTGTTTTCATCCGATGTATAATTTTCATTCTTTTTGATTTGTGTAAAAAAAGTGTTTGATTGATGATATGCTGTCAGTGATTTTTGCTTTGGTCTCTATTGCTGAAAAGTGAAAATAAAATGTAGACAAATTATTGTGGAAATGCTATAAAAATAGCGAAAATGTACCGAAATAGCTTTTTAAAAATGACGAAATTAGGAAAGAATTTTCACCATAAACAGGTGCCTCTACTTATGAATGCACAGTCCAATATCTGTTCGATGAAGAAATATTAGACTGTGTATCAATATAACAAGACGACGGCAATTTATAAAGTCATATGGAACCTAGTAGCAGATGTCAGGCGCGTACAATACAACACCTGCGATTGTTCTATCCACGAGGTCACATGCGTACCAGAGATACCAGGACGCGGTGGCATTACCACTGATGATGGAAACATGAGTGATACTTCTCAATGCTTCTCACCAACGACTACCAAAAATTGAATAAAGGAGCTGTTAACCTGCCTTTAGTCCCGCGCACCTCTCAGGTACTCTAGCGGTTAGAAGTCAGCACTCCCGAGTTCCTTGTCACTTATTTGTTTCACTTTAAAATTCTGTAAGTTTATTAGTATGGTATCAACGTTCGATAGCACACTTGTTAGGGGTTGCAGATATCGACCGCAGTCCGTAACAGATATCTCTGGACCCCTGAGTCGCGACTAGCGCCGCCAGCGCCGCTCAGCGGCTTGTCACAAGTATCTAGCGAGCTCTCGTCCTCTCTTGCTCGGGACGTCAACTAGGAATGTAGCATAGCCTTCAGCTGATAGGAAGTAACCTCTAACAAAGTGCTTAGTCAAGTATGGCATAAGTAATGCCTCTCTAGCTATGTTTGTAATTGTATGTATGCAGCATATGAAGAAGCCTGAAACACAAGTTAAGTACAATATACTCGTACATTATTTTTTACCAACGACTACTAATTATTTCAGTCGTTGCACATACAGACTATGCAGCCAGCTCCTTACCGACTTCACTGCCAAACCTGCAATACATGTTTCTATTTAGCATTGGCCACCTGTCATCATAACAACTGAAGACGAGAATCATAGCAATTACATGTCCGCCCCTGGTAGCTGAGTGGCTGCCGGCGCGGTAGCTCAGCGTGTTAGGTCAGAGGGTTAGCTGCCCTCTGTAATAAAAAAACTGAGTTAACGGATCAACGACGAACTGAAACGGGTGTCTTGCGACGTCCGCCCGGAGCAGATGAAACGAACGAAAACGAACAAAATGAGATAGAAATAAAAGTGGTCAGCGCGACAGACTGTCAATCCTAAGGGCACGGGTTCGATTCCCGGCTGGGTCGGAGATTTTTCTCCGCTCAGGGACTGAGTGTTGTGTTGTCCTAATCATCATCATTTCATCCCCATCGACGCGCAACTCGCCGAAGTAGCGTCAAATCGAAGACTTGCACCAGGTTAGCGGTCTACCCGACGGGAGGACCTCGTCACACGACTTTTTTTATATAGCAATTAGATACATAAAATTGGTAGTTTCGTACTTTATCTATGAGTTTACAAAGCGCCCACATGGTTGGAAAGTTTTGGTAGTAAAAACTGATATACACCCCAACAAGCGCAGCGCGACTATGGATGAGAGGCAAAGGGCGCGACTTTCGGAGGGTTAATGAAGCTGGCGATCGTGAGATTATAAGTTAGTGCTACAACTACTAGGCTTACGCTGATGAGCCAAAACATTATGACGACGTGTTTATTAGCGTGTTTGGCCCCTCTGGAACGCTATACAGCAGCAGTTCTGCGTGGCATGGATTCGACAAGTCCTTGGTACAACTCTGGAGATATGTGGCACCAGATGTCTATGCGCAGCTCACGCAAGTCAAGGACCAGTGGTTTGTGTTGTGGAGCTGACGTCAGATAACCTCCCAGATGTGTTCTGTCTGGTTCAGATAAGGTGAATTTCGTGGCCAAGGCGTCAGCGTGAGTTTACCATCATGCTCCTCAAACCAATGCAGCATGATTCGGACCTTGTGATGCGGACAGTTGTCCTACTGGAAGATGCCATTGCTGTCAGGAAAGACATCAAACATAAGTCTAAATGATGTTCACGTAGTCCACAGCTGTCTTTGTGCCTACGATTATTAGCACAAGTCCCATGGAAGCCTCCCTCCCGTCTCCCCTCCCCCTTGGCCTGTGTCCGTGACGTGGTATATACTGAGCCCAATGTTCGACTACGTGCGCCGACGGTGTACCGCGAAACAGTTGTGCCAGGAGCAGCAGATCTGCTAACAATCGCCACCTATCCTGCTTTCCCGCTTTATAGAGCGGACAAGCTTCCAACCTCCACGTTTTCTGATGACACGTTGTAACACCATAACTCTGCTGATTTATTTTGCTTTTGTTTTATTTAATGTTACATCGTTGAGCTTCTGTAAATGTTGTTTGATTGAATCAATAACACAAAACTGTATACTCCTTTCTCTGTAAGAACTTTGATGTCGTGATTTGTTTCTATGCAAAGTAGTATATCTGTCATTTAAACTCTTTGTCCCATTTGGAGGGAACAAAACTTACTGTATATAATTGTAATTTTGTGTGAATAATTTTTTGTAGAGATGTCAATATGTGTAAATGTTTTGTTTTATTTAATGCATTTGGTTGCTGTTACGTAAACTGCTGATCCTCACTTAGGGCTCTTAGTTATTCTGTATGTAAAAGTTGTTGTGGTTCCCCTCGGGAACGGAACTGTGTAGCGCGCGCAAAGTGTGGCTGGCCTATGTAGGAAAGGTGGAACTGATAGTCAGTCGGGGACGAGCTACGAGTCGGGGACGAGCTACCAAACTGTGCACTGCCATGTAAAAGATGCATATTGTCCTGGTTCCGAGAGAGGCTTTTTCTGCTACTGTCCAATGCCTCGGATGGATGGATAAATAGCTGGAACGATTCTGGATTTGGTATTCATCATCGCCACCAAGAAGGGCCAGAGTCCAGCAATTCAGCCTGAGAATCCACCTACCAACATGCAGTTGCCACCACATTGCGCAATCACTGTAACGTAATACTATGATGATGTACAGTGAAGGATCAGCTTACTAGATGTGTTAGTGTGCTCAAATATAAGGTAATTTATATCTGAATTTAAGTACCTACCTTGATTTTTTCCTTATAACACCTCTCAGGTTCCTCTCCGTTTGAACTAAAGTGATTACCGAGTGTCCCTACTGAAAGAACATTAAAAACCAGTTTTTTTTCTAATTAATGCCTCTTGAACGTAGTAAAGAGAAAGTTAAAGTTAATGTGGCAAGAGAGTGAGTTAAAGTTAATGATGCTTGCTGAAAATAATTTTCCTAGTAAAACTGCTTATTAATGTGTTGTTGCCAACTTCAAATTAAAAGTTCTTAAGACTGAGGCTTATAAAGTTTTGCTTAGTAAATGATCACATTACTGCCTGTTGTAAATCGCAGAAGGTGAGTCAGTATCTTACATATATGTTAATTTTGTGTCTCACTGTAGTAAAAGTGGAAAGTTGCAGTTGATAAACGTTATATACTCATGTTTGCTAAGTGTTTGTCTCTCTTGTGTATTGGAAGTGCATATTAATAGTATAAAAGGATCCACAGTTTGTTGTGTTAATGCTCGGTAACAAGTAACGGAAAGACCACTAATTATAAAAACCATAATTTCTTTAAGCCCTGAAAGTAATAGTGTGTTTCGGTATCTCTTATAATTTTGTAAATAGTTTCTGCTGCTCTAACTGTTAGTTTCAATCTTACCGTAAACATATGTATGTGTCAGAGTTCACTGCACTCGCTTGTGACAAAGTATAGGTTGTGTTTATCCATTAAAGTTACTAATAACTATTTTCTTGAACGAGAATGTTAATCATTCTCTTGCCTAGTTAGGCTGGCGACCGTTTTCTTTATCCGTTGAACAGTGCAGATAGGCAACATTTTGTTTGTTACTGTTCGAACATTTACGTAATTCTGACTTTCATTTCCGATAAGCCAACGGTCAACTTAGCAAAATTCCTCTCAGAGGGTAACACTGTTCTGTTGCTTTATACCATTATTACTCCAACATAATAATTCTGTTTGCAAACTGCCTCCTGTTTCGAGGTTATGGTATAGCAGTAGCAGACAGGAGTGTTATACATGGCTTTTCCGTGACAGGACTAATTGTTCTGTTGGGACATCGTATGTACTAAACCAAACTTTGTATTTGATTGAATAAGCTACGTAAATGCTGTTGCAGTGTTATAACGTGTTCGTCCAACAACTTGTCGCCTGCTTGTGGTTTCGTCGTCTTTCAACCACTTTCCACAAATGGTCACGATAGCAGAACGCAAACAACCGGTCATTTTCGCCGATTCCACAATGGTCGTTGCCACACACCGGGCCCTAACAATTTGCCCTTTGTCAGAGCCGCTTATGTGAGAGAATTTTCCCATTTTTTTATATATCATAGCTAGAAGTATTCCCCAGTCGTCTCTAGTCCGCTTGTATTTTTACTTGACCACATTGTATGCCCGCCAAGTCACGAGACGGAATTCCGTCTCGCGGTTTGTAGTGCTCAAATATTTCTAATGGCTCTGACAAGGGAACCTCCCCATCGCACCCCCCTCAGATTTAGTTACAAGTTGCCACAGTGGATAGGCCTTGAAAAACTGAACACAGATCAATTGAGAAAACAGGAAAAAGTTGTGTGGAACTGTGAAAAAATAAGCAAAATATACAAACTGAGTAGTCCATGGGCCACATAGGCAACATCATGGAGTATGTGAGCTCAGGAGCGCCGTGGTCCCGTGGTAGCGTGAGCAGCGGCAGAACCAGAGGTCCTTGGTTCAAGTCTTCCCTCGAGTGAAAATTTTACTTTCTTTATTTTTGCATAGTTATTATCTGTCCGTTCGTTCATTGACGTCTCTGTTCACTGTAATAAGTTTAGTGTCTGTGTTTTGCGACCGCATCGCAAAACCGTGCGATTAGTAAGACGAAAGGACGTGCCTCTCCAATAGGAACCGAAAACATTTGATCGCAAGGTCATAGGTCAACCGATTCCTCCACAGGAAAACACATCTGATATATTCTATGCGACACTCGTGACGGCATGTGCGTCACATGACAGGAATATGTTGTCGACCCACCTAACTTGTACACTTGGCGAATGGGTAAAAAGATTCTTCTACCTTGCCCGATTTAGGTTTTCTTGTGGATGTGATAATCACTCCCAAAAAAGTGATGAAAACATAAGAGTTTGTCACATAAATTGAAAATAAAAAATTAAACTTTTCATTCGATGGAAGATTTGAACCAAGGATCTTTCGTTCCGCAGCTACTCACGTTACCACGAGACCACAGCGCTCCGGCGTTTCTAGTGTCCTTGTTGTTGCTTATCTTTCCACGAACTACTCAGTTTGTATATTTTGCTTATTTTTTTCATAGTTCCACACAACTTCTTCCTGTTTTCTCAATTGATATGTGTTCAGTTTTTCAAGGCCTATCCACTGTGCCAACTTATAACTAAATCTGAGGGGGGTGCGATGGGGAGGTTCCCTTGTGAGAACTATGGGACTTAACATCTGAGGTCATCAGTCCCCTAGGACTTAGATCTACTTAAAACTAACTAACCTAAGAACATCACACACATGCATGCCCGAGGCAGGATTCGCACATGCGACCGTAGCGGTCGCACGGTTCCAGACTGAAGCGCCTAGAACCGCTCGGCCACGTGTAGTGCTCAGAATGTTTGGGTTAAGAAGACCATATGTAACAGAAAATATTAACACCATAGCCGACATAATCGTCTTGAAAGATTTAGCAACTGCATTGAAATTGAAGATAATTCTCATTTATTGTTCCGTCCAAGTTGCACATTTTTCATTAGATTATATGTTAGATCACTCTGTATCATCTTCATTTCTGAAACGAAGTACAACTAAGTATGTACCAGCCCACTCGGCTAGCCGCGCAGTCTAACGCGCTGCTTCCCGAGCGGGAAGGAGTGCCGGTCCCCGGCACGAATCCGCCCAGCGGATTGGTGTCGATGTCCGGCGTGTCGGCCAGCCTGTGGATGGTTGTTAAGGCTGTTTTCCATCTACATCGGCGAATGCGTGCTGGTTCCCCCTTTTCTGCCTCAGTTACACTATATCGGCGATTGCTGAGCAAACACTGTCTCCACGTATGCGTACACCACGCAAACAATTGGGGTACACTCGTCTGGTATGAGTCGTTCGTGGGAGGGGGAGTCAACTGGGAGCCGAACCGCACAATAACGCTGGGTTCGGCGAGGAGCGGCGGTGGAGTGGGTGGACTGGTGTGGCCTGTTGTGGGGTTGTGAACCACTGAGGGCTACGGCGGAAAGAAGTCTCTCCGTCGTTTCTAAGTCCCTGGGTTAATACATACATACATACAAATATGTACCATCTATTATTTTGCAATAATTAGAAAAGAAAAAAATGTATATAAATGTAGATTTTAGCTAAGTAGTTGCGTACCCATAGCCACTGCATCTGGCAGCTGTGGTCATTGTTTCAAATACGTATATGTTGGAAATGGGGAGGTGCGGGAACGGTAAGTGGATTGAGACTGATTGTGGGGGGGGGGGGGGGGGGGAGACCAGAAACAGCGACGAGTAGTGGGGATGTCATGAGTTTAACAAGAGCGGTTGTGCTAATATTATAAAACGTCTAATTATCTAAATGTTCTCGTTGAGACGATGGGTATGTAGAATGTAAACGGCATAAAACAGTGAAATTAGGAAATTGAGCCGGGGGACCGGGAGTGGGCAAAGAAGACAAGGGAGAAAGGGTGGGAGGGAGGGATACTGGCAACGATACTACGGGTTTAACAAGAGACAGGGTTTATACTAAAACTGCAAAAAATCCATAGAGTAAAAAAAAAAAAACTTCCGTTAGAATAGCAGGACAGATGCTTAAAACTGCAAAAGGGGGATAAAATAGCAGGTTATAGAAGTGGAAATAAACTAACGAAAACTTAATGAGTATATTAAAATACTGAAAGTGTAAAATTTGAAATTATAAAGTCATAAGGTCTTACCCTGAAAGAATAAAGATGGAAATGGTGTAAAAACATTTTACCGTTAAAATATTGGAAGCATAGGCCTAGAACAATGGATGTATAAGTAGTGAAACACATCAAGATCGTAAAACTACAGAAGTGGAACTATGCAGAGGACTTAGAACTGCATGAAGTGTCATTAAATGCTATAAATTTTAAAAACATTGACTGTATAAAACAGTAAATAGTATAAATCAATAAATTGTAAAAGTGAAATATGTGCGAAAAATAAAGTTATAGGGGACAGGATGTAACACTTTTTTTGGTTAATTAGATAGACTTCTGCTTCGTGGAGTCGTACAGCTAGCAATTTCGCAGAATGTACGGAAGCCAGTCTGCAAGCCGCGCCGGCCTGATGCTGTGACGGTGTACGAATCGATGCGCTGCCGCTTTCTCTTCTCGGTGAGTGGGGGTGTCGATTTACGTGCGCCGCGATGAGATGGACGATTGGAAGAGGCTTTCAAGGTTTCTAAAAATGCACTGTTAATGAAATCGTTCTTCTAAATAATATGTTGCCAGGCTCGTGTAACCGGTGTGTAAAAATCTCAGTTTCTTCCAACATTGTCAGGAGGTGTCTCTTATAATCTACGTTTTTATCTGTGCATCTGTACTGGTATTTTAAAAAAAGGCTTTTACATAACGGACTTTTGCAATTTTAGTATAACCCCTCTCTTGTTAAACCCAAAGCATCTCTGCCACTATCCCTCTTTCCCACCCTCTCTCCTTCGTCTTCTTTACCCACTTCCAATTCCTCTCGCTCCATTTTTTTAATTTCACTATTTTATGCGGTTTACATTTTATGTACCTCACCAACTGTTCTACACTATTAGTGTCTCACCGATAATTTTTACATGATTATAAGTCCTATAATTGTAACACGACTGCCCTTGTGAAACTCATGATATCCCCACCACCCCTCGCTGTTTCCGGTCCCCTGTCCACAATCAGTCTCACTCCATTTCCCCTTCCCCCCTCTCCTCTACCTCCGACATATGCCTACTGAAAAAGTCTGACCACATTCGGGAGGACGACGGTTCAGACCCGCGTCCGACCATCCTGATTTGGGTTTTCCGTGATTTTCCTAAATCGCTTCAGGCAAATGCCGGGGTGCTTCCTTTGAAAGGGCACAGCCGACTTCCTTCCTCATCCTTCCCTAACCCGATGGGACCGATGACCTTGCTGTTTAGTCCCCTCCCCCCCGCCAAAATCAACCAATCAACCAACCAACCAACCAACCAAAAAAATGACCGCAGTTGCAAGACACAATAGCTCTGAGTAGACAAGACGGGTTGCTGACACAACTACTTAAGCAAAATCTACATTTAGGTACGATTCTTTTCTTTTCTACTTATAGTAAAATATTATGTGGTAAGCATTTAGTTTTACTGAAGATGATCCAGAGTTGTCGAAACATGTAACCTGATCAAAAATACGCAAAGCAAATTGAACAATAAATGAGAATTATGTTAAAAGGAAACATATACTTTGTTGAAAAGTTGAGAAGTTGAAAACACAGTGCCTCTGACTGCTCCAATTCGAAAAACACTTGGACTATTTAACAGCCACTGAGACGCTGAGAGATGTAATACGTGATGTACTTGTATGAATCACAGAACCAGGTTTCTGGAAATTATAGTTAGACTCGGAAGAGGGTACATGACATTATATCTGCTGTTGTACAGGACTCTCAAAGCAGCGGATTTCACAACCCATTCTTAAGACGACTTTCCAATAAATTGTGTATCGAATTACTAACTCAATATATACTGGCGTACGTTAGACGCAAGAATTCGTGTAATAGGATAAACACAGAAGCAAGAAACAGTCTACCATCTGACGCTCTAGTTAATAGCGCTATGCTGCCGCAATGATGTGTAGCATGCACCATGAAGCATACTACTATTTTCGTGTTAGTAGACGTATGAAGACGGTTATTTAGCATTTTAGTGTTCATTGTGACTGACGCAAACACAATAACTATTACATTTGCAAAAAGAAAGAAATAGTGCTCCGTGTACAAAAGAGAGAATATCTACAGCTCGTGGTGGATAAAGACACAGGGGTCACTGACCAAGCCGCAAAGTACTCTCTCATTGCGCACAATGAATCGCTCGTCCCTTCCTAACGTGGAGTGAGTTGATTTTATCAAATTTTATTCTTCATTGCCAGGTACTTTCAGAGTAGCACTCGAAGCGGTATACTTCTTTGACGCACAGTTATTGTCATTCCTTAAACCATTGAAATGCGGCATTTTAAATGTAAGTATAAATTTATTCAAATATTCATTCGTGTAGAACTGAAATGAAGACTTGTACGTACTAGCGTGAAGCACACACTTCGCCATGAAGCTCCACGGAACTATGAAGAATAAATTTGCGAGTGGAAAACAGTAAATAACAAATGTTAAAATGAAACTTCCTGGCAGATTAAAACTGTGTGCCGGACCGAGACTCGAACTCGGGACCTTTGCCTTTCGCGGACAAGAGCTCTACCATCTGACCTACCCAAGCACGACTCACGCCCTGCCCTCACAGCTTTACTTCTGTCAGTATCTCGTCTCCTACCTTACAAACTTAGTTCTCCTGCGAGAAGAGCTTCTGTAAAGTTTGGAAGGTAGGAGACGAGGTCCTGGTAGAAGTAAAGCTGTGAGGGCGGGGCGTGAGTCGTGCTTCGGTAGCTCAGATGGATGCCAGCACGGTAGCTCAGCGTGTTCGGTCAGAGAGCTGGTTGGTCTACGTCAAACGAACTTGACCGGATGTCATGTGACGTCCGGAACGACCAAACACAACGATCAACAACGAACAAAATGGAAAAAAAATTATGGTAGAGCACTTGCCCGCGAAAGGCAAAGGTCCCGAGTTCGAGTCTCGGTCTGGCACACAGTTTTAATCTGCCAGGAAGTTTCATAAAAGCGCACACTCCACTGCAAAGTGAAAATTTTATTCTAGAAATGTTAAAATGTTTTCGCTTAAGCAGTGAGAGTGATGTTGCTAATTACTGGTACAGTACAGTAATGAACAAAGACAACTGCAAATGCCTTTTTAAACAGTCTTTCAAAATGAGTGAGTTTTGATGCAAAGCCTGCAATTTCATTATTGCAATACTAAATGGAATTTTAAGACTTTTACCTTTTATTCTGTCTGTTTGTTACTGAGCTTCTTTGAGACCAAATTCCCTGGTTTATTGTCATTCACCGGCCGCTGTGACCGAGAGGTTCTAGGAGCTTCAGTCCGGAACTGCGCGGCCGCTACGGTCGCAGGTTCGAATCCTGCCTCGGTCATGGATGTGTGTGATGTCGTTAGGTTAGGTAGGTTTAAGTAGTTCTAAGTCTCGGGGACTGATGACCTCAGATGTTCAAATGGTTCAAATGGCTCTGAGCACTATGGGACTTAACTTCTGAGGTCATCAGTCCCCTAGAACTTAGAACTACTTAAACCTAACTAACCTAAGGACATCACACACACCCATGCCCGAGGCAGGATTCGAACCTGCGACCGTAGCGGTCGCGCCGTTCCAGACTGTAGCGCCTAGAACCGCTCGGCCACCCCTGCCGGCACCTCAGATGTTAAGTCCCATAGTGCTTAGAGCCATTTTAACCATTTTATTGTTATTCAATTAGAGGTTATTTCAGTCTTTCCTGTACATAATTCGTTTTTTCGAAAAACTAAATCCCGTTGTTCTATGCATGTAGAATGTGTGTTTGATAAATTTCAATCGATGATGGAGTAACTATTCGAATATTTGTTTAGAGAGTGGCAAATGTAAGAGAACCGCTAGTAGTGTGCTTTTTAACTAGCGACTGGGAACGCACAAATGAGTTGTGTTGTTTCCAGTATGCTATACTAAGGACGTAACATTTTTATAAAGTCTGAAATTTAAAACAAATATTTATGGACAGAGGTGGTATGATAAAGAAATAAATAAGACAATTGTTCTAAATAATTATAATAAAGTCGGTTTTACTTTACATAAGTTAATAAACGAAGCCATCGTTACGATGTTTGTCCACTAATACTGATACTTCCTAAGATACACATGTAAGTTCAATAATAAATAATAGTTAACATGATTCAGTTTTACAATTTTTTTATAATTTGACAATGATTCGTTTAGACAGACAGTACATTGTAATATTCGAACGTATTTGTTTTCGAAAATGGTTTCGGGAGGAAAGGAGGACAAAACTTTTTACTATAAGGCCTTTACAATCCAGAGTATGTGTACACTATCAAAAGACTTTTACGGTACATTTTTTCTACACCGAACCTCTTAGAACATTATTCTTTGTATCATACTTAGTAAGTAGTTATTATTAGACTTGAATTTCTAGTACGTTAAATATTATAGCGAAGGAATTTAGCTGAAAACTACATTACGAAGTAAACATGGAGAGGCATATGGTAACTGCTTCGTCTTCAGTAATTTACCTCATACGTAACACATAATGAGAGAAGTTACGTAACGAACGACAAGAGCTTGTAGCTGTTTATTGGATCAAAAGTTACCATAGACTAGTACACAACAGCCGCCTCATTCTTTGGGCAGTTACTGTAGGCAAGTTAATACGAAGACCACAGAACTACGTTTAGATTAGGATACACATCGTTCTAGCACACATACTAAGGAAGCTGGCGGTGAGTTTTGAGTTTGTGAGGGTTTGCGTGGAGTGGGGAGTGGCTAGCGGCCCCAGCGCAGGGGCTGCCCCAGCGGGCGTCGGCTGCCGCGAGTCTCCGCAGACAGCGCCTCCTGCGACGCGGGACGCGGCGTGCGCGGCCGCAGCAGCTGGTACACCGCCGACGTCAGAGGCCGCCAGCGCGACAGCATCGCCAGCATCGCGCGCTTCTCCGCTGCAACAAAGCAGAGACACGCGTCTGCATTAACCGTATTCCTATGTCGAATTTGCAAAATAGGACACAGAAAAGCTACCATCAATAGGTAGGCACACCTAGAATTGCACTCTCCAAAACTACGGTGCGGCACTTTTGGTACAGTGCATAAATGACGCAGTAAATGGTAGGATTACCAGTAGTAATGGTACCAATGGTAGGGGAGAAACATAAGTCAGAGAGGAATTGTTTGTTTGTTTGCTTGTTTTGCACATACACTACTGGCGTTTAAAATTGCTACAACAAGAAGAAATGCAGATGGTAAACGGGTATTCATTGGACAAATATATTATACTAGAACTGACATGTGATTACATTTGCACGCAATTTGGGTGTATAGGTCCTGAGAAATCAGTACCCAGAACAACCACCTCTGGCCGTAATAACGGTCTTGATACGCCTAGGCACTGAGTCAAACAGAGCTTGGATGGCGTGTACAGGTACAGCTGCCCATGCAGTTTCAACACGATACCACAGTTCATCAAGAGTTGTGACTGGCGTATTGTGACGAGCCAGTTGCTCGGTCACCATTGACCAGACGTTTTCAATTGGTGACAGATCTGGAGAATGTGCTGGCCAGGACAGAAGTCGATAATTTTCTGTATCCAGAAAGGCCCGTACAGCACCTGCAACATGCGGTCGTGCATTATCCTGCTGAAATGTAGGTTTCTCAGGGATCGAATGAAGGGTAGAGCCACGGGTCGTAACACTTCTGAAATGTAACGTCCACTGTTCAAAGTGTCGCCAATGCGAACAAGAGGTGACCGAGACGTGTAACCAATGGAAGCCCATTCCGTCACGCGGGGTGATACGCCAGTATGGCGATGACGAATACACGCTTCCAATGTGCGTTCACCGCGATGTCGCCAAACACGCATGCGACCATCGTGATACTGTAAACAGAACCTGGATTCATCCGAAAAAATGACGTTCTGCCATTCGTGCAGCCAGGTTCGTCGTTGAGTACACCATCGCAGGCGCCCCTGTCTGAGATGCAGCGTCAAGGGTAACCGCAGCCATGGTCTCCGAGCTGATAGTCCATGCTGCCGCAAACGTCGTCGAACTGTTCATGCAGATGGTTGTTGCCTTGCAAACGTCCCCATCTGTTGACTCAGGGATCGAGACGTGGCTGCACGATCCGTTACAGCCATGCGAATAAGATGCCTGTCATCTCGACTTCTAGTGATAAGAGACCGTTGGGATCCAGCACGGCGTTCCGTATTACCCTCCTGAACCCATCGATTCCATATTCTGCTAACAGTCATTGGACACGACCAACGCGTGCAGCAATGTCGCGATACGGTAAAGCGCAATCACGATAGGCTACAATCGACCTTAATCAAAGTCGGAAACATGATGGTACGCATTTCTCCTCCTTACACGAGGCATCACAACAACGTTTCACCAGACAACGCCGGTCAACTGCTGTTTGTGTACGAGAAATCGGTTGGAAACTTTCCTCATATCAGCACGTTGTAGGTGTCGCCTCCGGCGCCAACCTTATGTGAATGCTCTGAAAAACTAATCATTTGCAATTTAACAGCATCTTGTTCCTGTCGGCTAAATTTCGCGTCTGTATCACGTCATCTTTGTGGTGTAGCAATTTTAATGGCCAGTGGTGTAATTAGGACCGCACATCGTTCAGTGGTAAGAAGTATAGATTGCATTTTAGAAGGAAAAAAAGAAGCTGCACTTTCTGTAACCAAAATAATTACATTTTATGCAAGTACAGTTTACATGCACAAACATAGTCTAAGTAATTACTGTTTAAATCGAAATAATCAGTAACCAGCAGCATAAAAGAATTTTAATTTCTTAACCGGTTTTGGGTACTTAGTACCCTTCTTCAGAAGATTATACCTATCGCACTATTTGCAATGTGTCAACAATAAGTTGCATACAGTACAATGCCACGGCATAATTAATAGACGTGACTTTGTACGCTGACGGACCGTATGTTATTGTTGACACTCACATCTTATTGTTGACACTCGCAAATAAAGCTATAGGTGGAACCTTCTGAAGAAGGGAACTCAGTGC
Organism: Schistocerca nitens; assembly: GCF_023898315.1. Classification (NCBI taxonomy): domain Eukaryota; kingdom Metazoa; phylum Arthropoda; class Insecta; order Orthoptera; family Acrididae; genus Schistocerca; species Schistocerca nitens. Next base: position 786,331,806 of record NC_064616.1, read on the forward strand.
ACGAAACCAATTGAGATAACAAATTTCTTTGATGCAACTGGTTGTTGATTATTGTCATTTATTCAACTACAGTTGCTGAGGATGAAAAAAAATACTATAATTATTGTAGTTATTTTGTACTCTACAGAACGTTCTTCATCATGACCAGAGGCATTAGTCTCCTTCCACTATTGATAAGTGCGAAAGTTGCCGCGCGGGATTAGCCGAGCGGTCTAGCGCTGCAGTCATGGACTGTGCGGCTGGTCCCGGCGGAGGTTCGAGTCCTCCCTCGGGCATGGGTGTGTGTGATTGTCCTTAGGATAATTTAGGTTAAGTAGTGTGTAAGTTTAGGGACTGATGACCTTAGCAGTTAAGTCCCAAAAAACAAAAAAAAATGTGCGAAAGTTGTTAGCAATAGCAGAAACACGTTTTATACAAGCTCGACAGAGTATTGAAGCGATGTTTAATATGTTTTTGTTTTGAATATTTTAAATTTTACCTTCCCTGGCGAAAATGCATTTTATATCACTATATGATAAACCTCTGATTTTTTTTATTTTAACTGCAACATCCCTCTGTTTCGCGTTACAAATCAACAATTTTCGAATAAAACCAGAGTTAAACATTTAAAATTTCAATTTTGCTATAAACACCTTTTGTTTTAACTAATACAAAGGAGGATAACTATGTACAACTAAAATGTTCTGTAGATTACGCAGTCCTTTATACATCCGTACACAGTTTGCAGATTATGATTTCTAGGGGAATCTAATGAGACGCTGATCGCTTACACAAACAAAACTATCGAAATGAGAGCTTTGCAACACACCTAACGTACAGGTAAAGCAGCTACCATCTTTCCAGAATGAGATTTTCACTCTGCAGCGGAGTGTGCGCTGATATGAAACTTCCTGGCAGATTAAAACTGTGTGCCCGACCGAGACTCGACACGACTCACGCCCGGCCTCACAGCCGTACTTCTGCCAGTATCTCGTCTCCTACCTTCCAAACTTTACAGAAGCTCTCCTGCGAACCTTGCAGAACTAGCACTCCTGAAAGAAAGGATATTGCGGAGACATGGCTTAGCCACAGCCTGGGGGATGGTTCCAGAATGAGATTTTCACTCTGCAGCGGAGTGTGCGCTGATATGAAACTTCCTGGCAGATTAAAACTGTGTGCCCGACCGAGACTCGAACTCGGGACCTTTGCCTTTCGCGGGCAAGTCTCGGTCGGGCACACAGTTTTAAGCTACCATCTTAATTGAATAAAGCTAATTGGGAAGATACCGTAGTCTATGCTTACTTACGATACTCTATGGTAGCCTATAGTAGTTTTACAACTCTAGGCACATCGGAACATATTTTGTTTGAAAATCATCAGTATATTGAATTTTAGGTAGGGAGTGAATATGAGAGTGGCATAGTCAATATTGGAGAATAGTGGCAGCTGATTGATAACATAGCGAATAATATATCCTAAGTTAAAGTAGATGAACACCAAAATACAAGAAGACTTGACCAAGAAAGTGAATTCAATAGAAATCAAAACAGTTCGTTTAGAATTACAGACCAGCAATTTCTAATTACTGCTGTAGATGGAGAAACAACACATGGAGCTATGACAAGATCAAGACGTGGTCTTCCCAATGATGCGAGTATTCAAAAGTGTAAGGAATATCAGTGACAATAGAATTACTAATAGAAGATAATTTTACTTAGTGTAACAGAGGGCTGGGTCGGGCGTCCGGAGCCGCCCTTCTTCCGGGAGATTCCAGGACAAAATGGCACCTGACGAGTCCGTTGGAGATGTATGTGATGGTGATACAGCACCACTCTGACGGTGTAGAGCCACCAGACTGATACCAGAACAGCGTTGATACAGAGCTCATCTCGTGCTCAGAGAAAGAAATGAATTTCGTTTCAGAAAGACCTCTAGTGACATCTAGTGACCTTGATAACGTAACGCTGAACAGAGTAACTGCCCGCATCTCGTGGTCGTGCGGTAGCGTTCTCGCTTCCCACGCCCGGGTTCCCGGGTTAGATTCCCGGCGGGGTCAGGGATTTTCTCTGCCTCGTGATGGCTGGGTGTTGTGTGCTGTCCTTAGTTTAGTTAGGTTTAAGTAGTTCTAAGTTCTAGGGGACTGATGACCGTAGATGTTAAGTCCCATAGTGTTCAGAGCCATTTGAACCATTTGAACAGAGTAATTTTCGCTAGTACTCTGATTGTACTAATATAAAGTGCCAATGATTAGTTATATTTTGTTTTTCTTCAGTGGTCAAGTATGTATTCTGGGCTCCAAGCAACAATTGCACATGGAACTCATATACAGGGTGTCCCAGAAATGTTGGGACAAACTTCGAGTGGTTGTAGAGGGTGTCTTGAAGAACAAATCGAGGATAGGAATCAATTCCCGGTAACGTCAACCAACGACTCTACAGAGCGTCTAAGTTATGGGTACCGGTGCCTCCTATTAGGCCACTTATTCGGCAGCAAAAGTGACTTTTATGCTGACGAAACGTAAGCGGAACTTCTCGCAATGTTGTTTGTTATTCAGTGATCGCGACTAACACGATCGCCAGTGGATAAGATGGAACCAGCCGCTGCATCGGAAACCTTGTCTCCTATCAATACGATGCTCCGTTGCCTCAATGGATGACAGTTTCGGACATGGGCTTCCTTCCGCAGTTTATTTTTCTTCTCGCACCCCCTAAAATCTCCGTTTCTCGGTATACGAGAGAAACTGCTAATGGAAACTCGTGCCTGAAACCGTCATCAACCTAGGCAACAGAGACTTGCATTCATAGGCAACAAAGCTTGTCTACGCAGCAGCTAACTCCGTCTTCTCCTTAGTGATCGTCGCAATCAGTCACGATCACTGAATAATAAACAACTTTGCGAGACGTTCCGCCTACGGCCCGTCAGCGTACAAAGTCACTTTCACTGATGAAACGGTGGCCTAGGGGCAGGCACCGGTGTCTATAACTTCGACGCTCTATAGCGTCGTTGGATGAGGTTGTCGGACACGGGTTCCTCTCTTGATTTGTTCCTACACAACCCTATACAAACCTTCTAATTTTTCCACAACATTTCTGGGACACCCTGTATAAAATGGCACATCTCTTTAAAGTGACGCCTTCCTAGTATTTAGTATAGAGGGTTAGGTGTTGGGTACTTAGGATAGATTGTTCTAGCTCTAGAAAATTTATTCCATGCATAATAATGATTGTATGAATGCATACTTTAATGTTTGCACAATTACAGTTTGTGAGACAAAAACATACGTTTCCATTAGGTAACGAGGTAGCAGAAATAATAACCATCTTCCTGAACAATCAAATTTCAACACAGGGTGTTGCAGAAGAAAACTGACATGGTTTCCGTAAACTGAGATCCTGTGAATCTCACTTCGTTCAGTTTCACGGACATAGGCACCCAGGCAAATGCTGTGGTCGTTTATTTCCGGAGGAAATTCGATAAAGTTGCAATTCTCATTAAGTGAAAAAAAAGATACGAGCTTGTTCGGTATCAAACCAGATTTTTTACCCGATTCAGGGCTTCCTTTCTGGCAGACGGGACTCAATACGTTGTACTTAACGAGACAAAATTGACAAATTTAAAGGCTATTTGGGAAGTATACCGGAGCGGTATAAATCGGTTACTGATAACAAAATATAGACTGAACCACCCAAAGCTTTTAGCCCGGTTCAAGATATCGAAATGATCAAAAGTATCCGGACACCCCCAAAAATATACGTTTTTCATATTAGGTGTATTGTGCTGCCACCTACTGTCAGGTACTCCATATCAACGACCTCAGTAGGCATTAGACATCGTGAGAGAGCAGAATAGGGCGCTCCATGGAACTCACGGACTTCGAACGTTCCCGTCAGGTGATTTGGTGTCACTTATGTCATACGTCTGTATGCGAGATTTCCACACTCCTAAACATCCCTAGGTCCACTGTTTCCGATGTCATAGTGAAGTGGAAACGTTAAGGGACACCTACAGCACAAAATCGTACAGACCGATCTCGTCTGTTGACTCATAGAGACCGCCGACAGTTGGAGGGGGTCGTAATGTGTAATGGGTAGACATTTATGCAGACCATCATACAGGAATTCCAAACTGCATTAGGATCCACTGCAAGTACTATGACAGTTAGGCGGTAGGTGAGAAAACCTGGATTTCATGATCGAGCGGCTGCTCATAAGCCACACATCACGCCGGTATATGCAAAACGACGCCTCGCTTTATGTAAAGTGCGTAAACATTGGACGATTGAACAGTGGAAAAACGTTGTATCGAGTGACGAATCAAGGTACACAATGTGGCGATCCGATGGCTAGGATGTGGGTTTGGCGAATGCCGGTGAACGTCATCTGCCAGCGTGTGTAGAGCCAACAGTAAAATTCGGAGGCGGTAATGTTATGGTGTGTTCGTGTTTTTCATTTAGGGGACCGGCACACCTTGTTGTTTTGCGTGGCGCTATCACAGCACAGGCCTACACTACTGTTTAAGCACCTTCTTGCTTACCACTGCCGAAGAGCAATTCGGGGATGGCTATTGCATCTTTCAACACGATCGATCACCTGTTCATAAAGCTCGGCTTGTTGTTACACGACAATAACATCCCTGTAATGGACTGGCCTGCACAGAGTGCTGACCTGAATCCTATGCAACACCTTTGAGATGTTTTGGAACGGCGACTTAGTGCCAGACCACACCGACCGACATCGATACTTCTCCTCAGTGCAGCACTCAGTGCAGCACTACGTGAAGAATGGGCTGCCATTCCCCAAGAAACCTTCCAGCACCTGATTGAACGTATGGCTGCGGGAGTGTAAGCTGTCAGCATGGCTAAGGGTGGTTCAACACCACACTGAATTCCAGCATTACCGATGGAGGGCGCCACGAATTTGTAAGTCATTTTCAGCCAGGTACCCCGATACCTTTGATCACATAATGTATGATAGTTGGAAGAGGGGCATGTAATTTTGATGTATGGATAACGCCCTTAACTCTTGTATCAAAAGAGGTATTGAAGCAAGTATGTTTTTCAATTCAATGGTATACATTTTAATACGACATTCAAAAGATCTTGAAAAGACGACGACAATGACGCTACGCTGATTAATTTAGGTGTTGAAATATTTCGCAGAAGTATCCAAGTAAGGTGGTAAAGTTGAAAATAAAGCAGACAGAATCGGCTATTACTGTGCAAACGCCGGCCAGTGAGGCTTTCGTGCCAGGCTCCGTCACCTAAGCTGCAAAAAGGCAGGCTTACCTGCGTATGTCCCTCTTGGCCCCAAGTTACAGGACGCAGGACGATTGTTGTAAATGGAGTTATATGGTAACTTCTAGCACACAGGAGGGGCTTAGGAAAACAATTTGAAATCTGTCCATATGCTGATGTTCAAGTCAACAGCTTTTTTGAAAACAAGTAAACACTTAAGAAGTTTGATACAACGTGGAATCCTGCCGTGGGACAAGCTCACTGCAGTTTTTACACGGCAATAGCCGATACCTGCCCCATTGTGTCTTTCTATTTTAGCACTTTGCATGGATATTTTCGTGGAAGTTCAACACCAACATTAAAAAGTGTTATATAACTGTACTGCTGTTTCCAAAAGTTTACGAACGACGTTAAAAACACATCGTTCCATTTGAAAAAGAAACCATACTTGCGTCATTACCTCAGTTGATACAAAGGTAAGGATATAACCCATACAACATAATGACGTGCTCCTCTGCCCACTAACAGTTATCGATAGCGTCGTTTCAGTGTCTTGAATCGTCACGAAATAACACGGCTTGACAAAAAAAGTGCAAAATCCGTGGGCGGGGGATGGGGGGTTGCGGGGAGAGGGGTGGGAGGCAACGATATGAAACTACACGGATGTGAGGGTATATGATGTTACTTCAGTTATTACTAACCAGAATCAAACTTAGCTGGCGGCTACACGGGTAGCGGAGGCTGTGTGGCGTGGACTGGGCGGTTTTTTAGGTTAGAAGGCCTCGGGAAAGTACGGGGTGGGCTGCAATCTCAAAGGGTGCATGGCAGATACAGGACGTGCTTGGATCAAGGAACAGTCGGAATTGTAGTTGTAAATTGTTGTAGTTGTGCTGGGAAAGTCCCTGAGCTTCAAGCGCTAATAGAAAGCACAGAAGCTGAAATCGTTATAGGTACAGAAAGCTGGCTAAAGCCTGAAATAAGTTCTGTAGAAATTTTTACGAAGTCTCAGACGGTGTTCAGGAAAAATAGATTAGGCAGAATTGGTGGTGGAGTGTTTGGATCTGTCAGTAGTGGTTTATCTTGTAATGAAGTCGAAGTAGATACTCCGTGCGAATTGGTATGGGTGGAGGTTATACTTAACAGCCGAACTAAGTTAATAATTGGCTCCTTCTACCGACCCCAAGACTCCGATGATATAGTTGCTGAACAGTTCAGAGAAAATTTGAGTCTCGTAACAAATAAATACCCCACTCATACGGTTATAGTTGGTGGGGACTTCAACCTTCCCTCGATATGTTGGCAAAAATACTTGTTCAAAACCGGTGGTAGGCAGAAAACATCTTCCGAGATTGTCCTAAATGCTTTATCCGAAAATTATTTCGAGCAGTTAGTCCACGAACCCACGCGAATTGTAAATGGTTGCGAAAACACACTTGACCTCTTAGCCACAAACAATCCAGAGCTAATAGAGAGCATCATGACTGATACAGGGATTACTGATCACAAGGGCGTTGTAGTTAGGCTCAATACCGTTTCTTTCAAATCTACCAGAAACAAACGCAAAATAATTTTATTTAAAAAAGCGGATAAAGTGTCACTAGAAGCCTTCCTAAGAGACAATCTCCATTAATCTCCATTCCTTCCGAACTGACTGTGCAAATGTAGGCGAGATGGGGCTCAAATTCAAAGATATAGCAGCAACAGCAATTGAGAGATTCATACCTCATAAATTGGTAAGAGATGGAACTGATCCCCCATGTTATACAGGTCAGAACGCTGTTGCAGAGGCAACGGAAAAAGCATGCGAAGTTCAGAAGAACGCGAAATCCCGAAGATTGGCTAAAATTTACAGACGCGCGAAATTTGGCACGGACTTCAATGCGAGATGCCTTTAATAGGTTCCACAACGAAACATTGTCTCGAAATTTGGTAGAAAATCCGAAGAAATTCTGGTTGTATGTAAAGTACACAAGCGGCAAGTCGCAGTCAATACCTTCGCTGCGCAGTGCCGATGGTACTGTTACCGACGACTGTGCCGCTAAATCGGAGTTATTGAACGCAGTTTTCCGAAATTCCTTCACCAGGGAAGACGAATGGAATATTCCAGAATTTGAAACACGAACAGCTACTAGCATGAGTTTCTTAGAAGTAGATACGCTTGATGCGGGCAAGTCTTCAGGTCCAGACTGTATACCGATTAGGTTCCTTTCAGATTACGCTGATACAATAGCTCCCTACATAGCAATCATATACAACCGCTCGCTCACCGATAGATCTGTACCTACAGATTGGAAAATTGCGCAGGTCTCACCAGTGTTTAAGAAGGGTAGTAGGAACTACAGACCTATATCATTGACGTCGGTTTGCAGTAGGGTTTTGGAGCATATACTGCATTCAAACATTATGAATCACCTCGAAGGGAACGATCTATTGATACGCAATCAGCATGGTTTCAGAAAAAAATCGTTCTTGTGCAACGCAGCTAGCTCTTTATTCGCACGAAGTAATGGCCGCTATCGACAGGGGATCTCAAGTTGATTCCGTATTTCTAGATTTCCGGAAAGCTTTTGACACCGTTCCTCACAAGCGACTTCTAATCAAGCTGCGGGCCTGGGGTATCGTCTCAATTGTTCGACTGGATTCGTGATTCCCTGTCAGGGAGGTCGCAGTTCGTAGTAATAGACGGCAAATCATCGAGTAAAACTGAAGTGATATCAGGTGTTCCCCAGGGAAGCGTCCTGGGACCTCTGCTGTTCCTGATCTATATAATTGACCTGGGTGACAATCTGAGCAGTTCTCTTAGGTTGTTCGCAGATTATGCTGTAATTTACCGTCTAGTAAGCTCATCCGAAGACCAGTATCAGTTGCAAAGTGATTTAGAAAAGATTGCTGTATGGTGTGGCAGGTGGCAGTTGACGCTAAATAACGAAAAGTGTGAGGTGATCCACATGAGTTCCAAAAGAAATCCGTTGGAATTCGATTACTCGATAAATAGTACAATTCTCAAGGCTGTCAATTCAACTAAGTACCTGGGTGTAAGAATTACGAACAACTTCAGTTGGAAAGACCACATAGATAATATTGTGGGGAGGGCGAGCCAAAGGTTGTGTTTCATTGGCAGGACACTTAGAAGATGCAACAAGTCCACTAAAGAGACATCTTACACTACACTCGTTCGTACTTTGTTGGAATATTGCTGCGCGGTGTGTGATCCTTACCGGGTGGGATTGACGGAGGACATTGAAGGGGTGCAAAGAAGGGCAGCTCGTTTTGTATTATCACGTAATAGGGGAGAGAGGATGTAGGATGAACTTAGCAGTATGACCCCTTATCACTATGGTTTTTCACATCCTCTGGCCTGAATGCACGCACTAATTCGGTTCAGAAGGGTGTCAAAAGTCGTGCTGCCTCCTCAGGCGAGTTGGCCGACATATATTGTAATTGGTTCTTTATATCCCGGATATTGAGACTACGACCGTGTTAAAGTCCGACCTGGAGCCACATATATTCTGATGGGATATTACTGCCGCAACTCATCATCACTCAGACAATTCACAGAGACACGAGCCATGTATAGACAAACGTTGTCCTGTTTAAAATTGTCGCATGAGAGATAAAACATGAGGTCTCCGGATGTTCGTGATGATCCGCTGTGTCGTCAGAGTCATCTCGATCACTACAAGGTGTAGCCCGAAATTACCCCTTATGGCTACTCACACCACGACGAAAAGGGTATCGCAGTTGTTCCTCTCTAAAACATTGGAAGAATGTAAAAGTTGCCCAGGTCGCTGCCGGTCATCCGGGATAGCGCAGAACCACTATTCATCGCTCAATAAAATGCTACGACATTCATCAGCAGTCCTTGCATCCCGGTGACGGTAGCACTCCAGGGACAGACGTTTGTGTTGTAATGTTAACAACAGCTTACGAATGGGACGGTAATTCCCTAGTCCTGCTGCTGTTAGTCTCCGACCAATGATGTGGGATGACAGAGAATATTGAAGGCAGGAGCTCCTCATATGCTCAGTATTTATTGCACAATTATATTGTGTCAATATATTGATCAAAAGGGGGTGGCAAAGAACGGCACAGTATTTCTGCGCAATATTTATGCCCGAGACAGTTTGAACTCTGCATTCGTAGCCAACATGTTGGAGCTCGACGATATAAACTGAATATAACCGGAAGCACCAAAGAAACTGGTATAGGCACGCGTATTCAAAAACAGAGATATGTAAACTGGCAGACTACGAGGCTGCGGTCGGCAACGCCTATATAAGACAAGTGTCAGGCGCAGTTGTTACCGTTCACGCCGACCGTTAGGACACCATCTAGATGCCAGGCTCATATCGCCTGGAGGCATAGCTCACAAGCTTGAACGCCACCGGACAACAGGGACCCATCTGTCTCTGTCACGTAGCAGCAGTGCAGTTGTTAGATCGGTTACTGCTGCTGCAATGCCAAGTTATCAAGGTTTAAGTGAGTTTGAACGTGGTGTTATAGTCGGCGCACGAGCGATGGGACACACCATCTCCGATGTAGCGATGAAGTGGAGATTTTTTCGCATGACCATTTCACGAGTGTGCCGCGAATATCAGGAATCCGGTAAAACATCAAATCTCCGACATCTCTGCGGCCGGAAACAGATCCGGCAAGAACGTCGACTGAAGAGTGTCAGCGTGCGAACCATTCAACGACATCGATATTGGCTTTCGGAGCCAAAGGCCCACTCGTGTACGCTTGATGACTGCACGATACAAAGCTTTACGCCTTGCCTGTGTCCGTCAACACCGACTTTGGACAGTTGATGACTGCAAGCATGTTGCCTGGTCGAATGAGTCTCGTTTCAAATCCTATCGAGCGGATGGATGTATACAGGTATGGAGACAACCTCATAAATCCATGGACCCAGCATGTCAGCAGGGGATTGTTCAGGCTGGTGGACGCTCTATAATGGTGTGGGGCGAGGGCAGTTGGAGTGATATGGGACCCCTGATACGTCTAGGTACGACTCTGACAGGTGGCACGTATGTAAGGATTCTGTCTTATCACCTGAATCCATTCATGTCCATTATGCATTACAGCAGGACAATGCGACACCCCACACGTTCAGAATTGCTAAAGAATGGCTTCAGGAACACTCTTCTGAGTTTAAACACTTCCGCTAGCCACCAAACTCCCCAGATATGAACATTATTGAGCATATCTGGGATGCCTTGCAAGGTGCTGTTCAGCAGAAATCTCCGCCCTCTCGTACTCTTACGGATTTATGGACAGCCCTGCACTATTCACGGTGTCATTTCCCTCCAGCACTACTTCAGACATTTGTTGAGACCATGGCATGTCGTGTTGCAGCATTTCTGCGCGCTCGCGGGGGACCCTACACGGTATTAGGCAGGTGCACCACTTTCTTTGGCTCTTCAGTGTAGGACGCGTTTGTATGCAGAAAGGACGAAAGAGTGGAAAAGGGGCTCATTCATTGTAGCATCGACTCTTAAGCCGCCACAACTAATTGCAAAGTAAACAAGTGAACTATGTAATTTATGGTACACGTGTCCTGCTTTCTGTGCATTTCTTTGCCGTAACAACAGTTGCAAACGAAATCAAATAATTATTTACTAATTACTGATTGAAAGCTTACATGATCTTGTGTCCGTGATGTGACAAGTGTTGCAAGAAAAATAAAAATGAAACTTCCTGGCAGATTAAAACTGTGTGCCGGACCGAGACTTGAACTCGGGACCTTTGCCTTTTCATTCTGAAAATAAAAATGTACCGCCTTTGGACAGCTGATTTGACCTTATTTGCCAGTTCTGAAAACTTCTACAAGGAAAATAAACATTTCTGGTTATTGTCATGACACCATAATCTTCAGTTTGCTTTGTTATTGTGGAAATCGAGATATCTGGAGTTTCCTCAGAAGTCAGGGATTTCATTTCCCAAAGTACCACATGTTCCTCTTATACACACCCTCGAGCACACTCCCTGATGTTTGCCCATTCATTTTTCTTAGTTCTTTGCAAGTATTAGTTCGGAGAGAACTGAATTTCTCTCGATGTCGGCAGAAATTGCCGTTTAATGTCCAATGCTACCCTTATACGGTACAGTATATTGCGTACAATATACCGCGCAATATTCCAGTTACAACATAAAATTTGCTTCCCACTCAGCAGTGATTGCAGATACTATTGTAAGTTGTAACGGGACATCCTCCTCTAGCATTACTTTTCCTCAACAGTCGTCGTCGATACCAGTATTATTTTTCTAATTTTGGACAGGTCAGTAATATCTCAGTTGCTTTTCTGAAAGCTTTCATATAATTTTATACACACTATGTTATATTTCAAGTTAAAATGTATGAAAATGAATTACTTTATAAAATGTTTCAGTCTTTATGTCATAATCGGTAAGTACTAGTTCTGAATGTACAGTTGAAATTACACTCCTGGAAATGGAAAAAAGAACACATTGACACCGGTGTGTCAGACCCACCATACTTGCTCCGGACACTGCGAGAGGGCTGTACAAGCAATGATCACACGCACGGCACAGCGGACACACCAGGAACCGCGGTGTTGGCCGTCGAATGGCGCTAGCTGCGCAGCATTTGTGCACCGCCGCCGTCAGTGTCAGCCAGTTTGCCGTGGCATACGGAGCTCCATCGCAGTCTTTAACACCGGTAGCATGCCGCGACAACGTGGACGTGAACCGTATGTGCAGTTGACGGACTTTGAGCGAGGGCGTATAGTGGGCATGCGGGAGGCCGGGTGGACGTACCGCCGAATTGCTCAACACGTGGGGCGTGAGGTCTCCACAGTACATCGATGTTGTCGCCAGTGGTCGGCGGAAGGTGCACGTGCCCGTCGACCTGGGACCGGACCGCAGCGACGCACGGATGCACGCCAAGACCGTAGGATCCTACGCAGTGCCGTAGGGGACCGCACCGCCACTTCCCAGCAAATTAGGGACACTGTTGCTCCTGGGGTATCGGCGAGGACCATTCGCAACCGTCTCCATGAAGCTGGGCTACGGTCCCGCACACCGTTAGGCCGTCTTCCGCTCACGCCCCAACATCGTGCAGCCCGCCTCCAGTGGTGTCGCGACAGGCGTGAATGGAGGGACGAATGGAAACGTGTCGTCTTCAGCGATGAGAGTCGCTTCTGCCTTGGTGCCAATGATGGTCGTATGCGTGTTTGGCGCCGTGCAGGTGAGCGCCACAATCAGGACTGCATACGACCGAGGCACACAGGGCCAACACCCGGCATCATGGTGTGGGGAGCGATCTCCTACACTGGCCGTACACCACTGGTGATCGTCGAGTGGACACTGAATAGTGCACGGTACATCCAAACCGTCATCGAACCCATCGTTCTACCATTCCTAGACCGGCAAGGGAACTTGCTGTTCCAACAGGACAATGCACGTCCGCATGTATCCCGTGCCACCCAACGTGCTCTAGAAGGTGTAAGTCAACTACCCTGGCCAGCAAGATCTCCGGATCTGTCCCCCATTGAGCATGTTTGGGACTGGATGAAGCGTCGTTTCACGCGGTCTGCACGTCCAGCACGAACGCTGGTCCAACTGAGGCGCCAGGTGGAAATGGCATGGCAAGCCGTTCCACAGGACTACATCCAGCATCTCTACGATCGTCTCCATGGGAGAATAGCAGCCTGCATTGCTGCGAAAGGTGGATATACACTGTACTAGTGCCGACATTGTGCATGGTCTGTTGCCTGTGTCTATGTGCCTGTGGTTCTGTCAGTGTGATCATGTGCTGTATCTGACCCCAGGAATGTGTCAATAAAGTTTCCCCTTCCTGGGACAATGAATTCACGGTGTTCTTATTTCAATTTCCAGGAGTGTATTTTTTTTTAGAAACATATGAAATTACGAGCTATTGGAACACCTAAAATTTATTTTATTAATTACGCAATACCTTTACTGGTTATTATGTTTATTTCTGGATTCATTTATGAAATAATAATCGAAAGTAATAATGTAACAAACTAGTAGAAATTCATTTGTTAAGAAAAATTGTAAATCATTTGTAATATGGTTATTTCCGCAGAGTGGGAGGGTCGTAAGCACGCCTCTGATGTGATCGGACGTATTTTTGTATTTTGTGCGAACAATGTAATTTCGGCTTTGTTTGTGTGAAAAATGATAAGACTGTATGATATACTAAAATGTGAAAAAATATATGTACATAAAAACAAAAATGCTGCAACAAAAATCTTAAAATTTATTTTGATCAATCCAACCGTGAGGACCTAATATGTGACATTTTCAGCTTCAAGAATCAGACCACTAGACAAGAAGAACTGGAGCCAACTCTACATGACGAGCTAAGTAAGCTAGAAAGTTTATTGCAATCTTCGCTCCTCTCAAATCTTCATAAAAGACTATTGTGGACAATAGGTGGAATTAGGAAGGAGGAGAAGATTACAAAGTGATATTGACATAGTTCTAAAAAAAATAGACATTGTCTGCCTACGACATCCTATTGTAGACCTGTTTCAGGTGTCTTGCATGAAAACTGCAACTTCCCCTTCTTAGCAGATCTGTAATACCAGTTTACACTAGGAAGAGAAGTACTACTCTCCATTAATGGTTTTAACACACTTTTTTGACATACTGTGATTATATTCTTGAATGAATTTCTGCACACTCGCAGCGACCAAGTCTGAGCGCTCACTAATCGTTTTAAAATTGGAATAATGCAAACGTTTCTTCCAGCCAGTGGCCTCTCAGAACTCGCCAACTTTAGTGTTTACGTAAGGTGAAAGAGTTGCCTTGTAAGTTTCTGTCGGTAAAGTTTAATCATTAAAGTTGTTCGCTCTAAAGTAGAGATTTTCAATCAGCTATAACAGTCTAATTCAGTTAGTCACATCAAAATCATTCCACTTGACATGCGGTATTTAACATGAACGGCGTTACGGAAGGCAGACAAATAAAAAATTCTATCTGACTCACTAGACTGTTACAACATAGTTCCGAGAATCCAAGTCCCGCACATGTGACACAGAAAATTTACAAACTATGACGACGTCCGAAGCAGAGTACGGAGAGAGACGCACCCCGTGTCGAATAACACGCTTGACCCTTTCACTGTTTTAACTTCAAAGTCAGCTACTAATTAAGCCGTAAATTTATCAGGTTTATAACACATCCCAGGCAGAGAGCGGCGAGACGTGGAAGCTGCATCTAGTAACAGGGGAGAGTCCTTCACTGGTGGTCCATATACGCAATTTTCTTTACGGGCGTGGACGACACTAGCTACACTCTGGTCTGAACAACTCAAACCAGTGGCAGCTCATGAGTATAATTCTGCATGTTCAAAAATTTTTAGATTCAGATAAATGTGAGAGTGTGAAATTAATAACGTCTGCTGTATAACAGTGATGCTTATCAACAAGTTTATACAACTACATCCACTGCCAATAATAATAACAGTAATAATAATAATAATAAGATGCATAACTTATCTGACAAAAGGAAGAATTGCTTTTGTGGAATTTTATTGTTTTGTACATAATTAAGTACAGTTTAGGGCAATAACGAAATAATGTGTAAGGTTTCGTAATTCTCCATTTCGCGTTTTTGTGTAAGTGCTTTTCCACTTTTTCGGCCAAATATATAAGATGTATTAGTTCACGAATTTACTTTCGCTCTGAAAATCAGATGTCCGCAGCTCGTGGTTGTGCGGTAGCGTTCTCGCTTCCCACGCCCGGGTTCCCGGGTTCGATTCCCGGCGGGGTCAGGGATTTTCTCTGCCTCGTGATGACTGGGTGTTGTGTGTTGTCCTGAGGTTAGTTAGGTTTAAGTAGTTCTAAGTTCTAGGGGACTGATGACCATAGATGTTAAGTCCCATAGTGCTCAGAGTCATTTGAACAATTTTTTTGAAAATCAGATATTCTTTCGGTGCATCCACGCAACAACTTGTGCTAAATGTGCAATTTCTTGTTAAATGTTCGCTTGTAGTCACGCTCATTTGATTTCGTCATTCTCCCAATCAAAGGATCTGTTGTCAGAGGCCTTAATTCCTTTGCACCTAACTTTTCGTGGTAATTTACCTTTATGTTCCCAGAATGAGATTTTCACTCTGCAGCGGAGTCCGCGCTGATATGAAACTTTATGACAGACTAAAGCTGTGTGCCGAACTCGGGAACGTTGCCTTTCATGGGCAAGTGCTCTACCGACTGAGGCAACCAAGTGCGACTCACGACCTGTCCTCCATTTGTGGAAATGATTAAATACGCGTAGTAAGTTCTACCAACATGGTCACTTGACTAGAATACAAATGAGGTGCTGAGATCCATAAGTGCCTAAAGCACATCGCTGTCGACCCCTCTTTTAAGTGAGTGTCAGAGAAACCAGTGATACAGCTTTTCATGAATTTTCATATACACATTGTAGGCATACAACACAGATAAACATGACTCACTATAGGGTCAACATATCTCAGAATCGTCAATAAATGGTACAGTCTCAAAATCGAAAGTGATGTGCTTTAGGCCCTTATGATTCTCAGCGCCTCAAATTGATTACTGTATGATAAAATTCATAACTTAATACACTTTAACTCTTTGAGAAACCCAGAAAATAGGTTTACTGTCAGTACACCATTAACAAATACTGACGTCCGATCTAATTTTACTATAGTATATAGTGTGTGAATTAGCGTATCTGATGAGTGTGCTATCATCTAGCAGGATTTACGCCGAGCGAACGGGGATAAAAATCTGCCCCAGTATGTTACCACGTGGTGGCACTGACGTAAACTTAAAAGGGCTAGCTGTGCACACTGTGAACTGTGCACATTGTTTATCAAATCCGTATGTATTTGGCCTGTATGGCAATTACGTCACGTGAGTTGCACATGCGCAAAAGCTCCATAAAACGTGCACAACTGAAGGTGTGCTCGCTACCCTGATGCCAAGTTTCATGGATTCTAAAGGAGCAGTAGCATGGTAGATTTAAGTGCCGTACCTTTCAGATTGCAGCATCTATGTTACGTTTAACTGTAGTCACAGAAAAGTAACCAATAAATCCGCAAGATGTCGAAAGTAAGGGTATTCATGTGCTCTTGTTCTCTTACACAGCAGCCGCCACTGGCTCAAACGCACACCTGCCTGTAGTAATCACACTAGTTTTGAATACTATATATGAATATTGCTCTCCAGTTTGGGACTTCGTAATGACTACACAATTTTTTGAAAAGGGATACTTTCCCGAGTGAAGTTCATTATCTAGCAGGATAAAGTAATACCGTTTTTTATAGACGTGGTGCATACCGCTGTGTGCTCTGAGAAATCGGTTCAGATGTGTATCGTGGCTACAGTATTTAAGGCGCAGCACTCAAAAGCCAAACCACGTCGAATACTTTTCACTCTACAACATATTAAAATTTCAAAATTGTAAGTCCAAATCTACACTGATGCAAGTAAAATATGTTTATCGCTAGTTTTTCGTGAATTTACTCATTTCATATTGCAAAAACAGAACACTAAACATAATGAATGTGTTTTACGTATCAGATTACATGTTTTTTTTCAAATTTGAACTTCCTATCTTCATTCGCTGGCAGCCATAAAAAGGAATCGGAAAACACGCGATAACTTCAAAATTCCTTATTCACCTTCTTTAAAGTTTTTCGAATGTTACTTCTTTCCATTTGCAACAACGAAATGATTCCGAAGGATTACACAATAATCGTGATATCACTCGACTGCGTTGCATGCGGACGGCATTAGGGAGCACTTGCTATCCTAATCGAAACCATTTGGCTGTCCTGATCGAATAGAGAGAGCCTTATAGGTAATAGAGAGTAGGGTAGAGAAGTCCATACTTGCTTCCCCACGGCTTCTGACTAGGGATACTTTATAAGACCCAGGACTGGGGACTGGAATCACGGAAATGAAGAAGTTGGTCGGACTTTCTCAGTCAGCAGTCATTGGAGTTACCGAAAATGTGTGCTGAAACTGATAGCTAATGAAAAGAAAGACGGGAGCAGGTCTCGACGTCGAGGTCACTGCAGGTGGTACTCGATTTAGAAGCGAATCAGCCGTTATCTTGTTGAAGGAGCCGTCCTGACATTCACCTGAAGTAAATCATGGCTGCCACGGAAATGCTATGTCTGGGTGGTAGGACTGGCTTTTGACAGAATAGTAACTATTTACGACATAACTTACATCCGAGAACGATATTAAGGAAGTTAGGAATTTTTTGGTGCACAATGATTGTTCCACTTTTTCATAAACGGAGTTCCGCAACAGATAAGCTGTATGTGGTCCATTGTCGAGCCGACGACATTGTCCATGACAAGTAAAATGGATACAGATGCATCTTTACTGGGCCATTGAACGATGGGAAACCGTTGTCTTTTCAAAGGGATCGCATTTCCAGTTACATTACGTCGAATGGCATGAGAAGGTACGCACGCCGCCTTCCAGAATGCTTACTCGACACATGTAATCATGGGTTTTATCATGTCAGTTGTGGAAACATTATGTCACGAGGGCCTTCACTGGGGTTTGTGAGATCTGTGACTATTACGGCAAATATAGTGACATCCGTGGACTGAGTCACTATTATTTCTGATCACTTAATGTCTGATGCATTCCCCAGTAGACATGGTAGCTTCCAGATGAGCAATTACCCATGCCGCAAGACCTTGTTTATGCAACAATGATCTGAGAAGTATTATACTTAATTACACCTTTTTTTTCTGGCCCCAAAAACCGTCCACTGTCGGCGCAAAGGAATAGAGCTTGCTTGCCAGCACAGTACAAGAAATAACCTGTTCATAGCCTATGAGAATTGCAAGGCTATCGGAAAATTAGAGCAGTCTACATCCGTCCACGTACCGACTGAGGTTTAGAATCCATGACAGTATAACTGGTGTATAATCTCCATGCAAATTGTGGACCAGTGCTATTATAATAATGTTTTTGTTTAGCTGTTATTGACCAGTGTCATCCTCGCACTTCTAGTTTGACTACAAACACCTGTCTTCTACTAAGTCGAATGAATGTTCTACATTCCGGAGGATCTTCTCACTATAGTTGTATTAGCACGAAATGTGGATCTAATCTAATCTAAAAAGGTCAACGCTAAACTACGATGATACCATCATGAAAGGAACTTTTTTCGCCTATTTAACAGCACGTACATCATCCATGATTCCACAATTCTTGCTTCTTACCTTGTAAAGATAAAATTCTTAACGTATAAAATGTAAATTGTCTGTTGACTCCAAACGAGTTTTTAAGAATAAATCCCCGTTG
This sequence comes from Schistocerca nitens, assembly GCF_023898315.1. Lineage (NCBI taxonomy): Eukaryota > Metazoa > Arthropoda > Insecta > Orthoptera > Acrididae > Schistocerca > Schistocerca nitens. The sequence continues at coordinate 786,350,304 of NC_064616.1, forward strand.
TCTAATATAATTCAGTATTTTAAGCATACAAATAAAGCTCGTGACGTTGACTGAAAAATCTTAATAGAGTAAATTGAATTTCTAGGTATGATGGTTATATGACTTTCAAGATGCACTACACATAAGTTAGCATCCTGATGTTCTGACAATGTTTTTTGTAACGTTCGTAAGAGAAATTAACCATGCAAGCAACAAGAGCTGTACGTGAGTCATATCCCAGGACCAAATGAGATGGTTCATGGTTTTCGTAGGCGTCAGGTATGACCGATTAACCCACTCAAACCTGAGCCTATAGAATGTGAATGAAGAGTTTATATTGATAAACAGTACGTTATTCTGGGACAAAATATGACTAAAATACTGAATTTAAAAACTGTTGTGATTTGTCAAACTATTACGACATGTAGCATATATAATATCTCACTACTTAAATAGGTTTTTCGTTCTTCTAATGCTATGATTTCATTGATTCTTTCGATGGATTTTCTTTATAAACTAACAACTGAAATACAAAAATATATTTATGTGAGGACCATAAAATGTTACGTTATTATTATATCTGAAAATGAACTCAGAAACAGGCAAGAGTTGTACCTTTGCTTAAGAAAGGTAATGCAGAAGACGTAGAAAATTACCGGCCCATTTCCCTGCTGTCAGCATTCTCAAAAATAATAGAAGCGATTATGAAAGACAGATTAATGAATTACCTGAATAAATACAATCTTTTAAGCGAATCACAGTTTGCTTTCCGAAGTGGCAAAAATACGGAGTCAGCCATAGTAAAATTCACAAAAGTTGTACTTGATGCTCTTCATAAAGATCAGTGTGACCCAGGCATATTTTTGGATACAGTTGACCACAAGATTCTATTGAATAAATTAGAAGCATTAGGAATAAGAAGGGTAGCTAATGACTGGTTTCGATCATACCTAACAGATAGGGTACAAAGAGTAGAGATAACAAATACTTCAAATAGATCTAAGCATTTAGTAAAACACTTATCAGAACCAAAATACATTAATATAGGGGTTCCGCAAAGTAGCACATTAGGACCAATACTGTTCCTGACATACATCAATGACTTCCCCATGGTTACTCATGGTGCAAAAATCCTCATCGCTGATGACAGTAGTATTATAGTCACTGAGAAAACAAGAGAACTCCTTGCCGAGAAAGCAAATAAAACTCTCGAGGAAGTTTATGATTGGTCAATAAGTAATAAAGTGACATTGAACATAAAGAAAACTAATGGAATGAATTTCAGTTTGAAGAGGAAAAATGACAATGTTAAATTAAATGTAGATGGCACCTCTATAGACTGTGTAACAAATGCAAAGTTTATAGGAATGAATATTTATTCTCAGTTGAAGTGGTGTGAACACACAAAGGTACTTGCAAATAGAATGTCATCAGCATTTATGCCCTTAGAAGCCTATCAATTGTGTGTAACACGCAGTGTCTTTTAGTTACTTATTATTCATATATATACTCAATTCTTAGCTATGGCATTCTTTTTTGAGGAACAAATGCACAAAATATGAACACAATATTCAAATTCCAGAAAAGAGCCATAAGAATAATAACCAAAAATGCTGGTCGAGCTCATTGTAAAGATCTGTTCAGAATACTGGGGATTTTAACTGCTCCATGTGAATACATTTACCAGCACACACAAAAAATAACATTGGTAATCACTGCACAGACAGCTCTGTACATGACCATGTAACAAGAGATAGACTCAACTTACATTTACCAAGAAAAAATAAATTTAAAACTCAAAACAGTATTTTCTGCCAAGGAATAAAACTGTACAATAAATTAGGAAAAGAGATTAAAGAAATTGCAAAAATACACTTATTTAAAAAGGCAGCTAAAATGTACCTGTTATGCAATACATTTTATACATTGAAGGTTTACTTAGCTAAAACAGAGTAGGGGTTTGATAAAAATGTTATACAAATAAATAATAATAATAATGATTATAAAATATCCAACATTTCACATAACACTTTCACTTTATGTTTTTTTCCTTCATTTTTTCCTTTCTAGAAATACTTACCCCCAAGCTATGCATAGCACAATACTAACAACTCTTCCTCTTTCTGAGCTCAACATCTCACTCATTATGGTGGGATGCTGACTCAGCTTTTCAGGATAGCAAATGGGAAGTTGCGGTGCAGAAAATATATAGTGTGCAGTGACTGATAGTGAGATATGAGTGAACAATGTGGCATTACATTATTTAATAAGTTATTTGTAAAAAAGTATTGTATACCAGTTGAAAATCTAATGTTTGTCTTTATCTAGAAATGTAAATATATGTGTATACGAATTGGCTTACTTTAAATTGATCAAAATTTGTAAATATTTTGACATGTCCTATATCCTTGTAAAAAGAGATCTACGGATAAATAAAGCTGCTGCTACTACTACTACTACTAGAAAATTTTTTATATGCGGGGACTTCAAAAACTAAGCTACATATTATATTACATAATAATAATAACCTTTATTGAACGCTGCTCTACCCTTCAGAGAGACACACATACAGGACAATACTTTCCAACATAGTCACGAAGTCTCTGTAAACAATGGTCGGAAAGTTTTACCAATCGTTCAACTCTTTAAGGATAGAAAAATCCCTTCCCGGTCGCGGAGTCATTCGGCTACCGCTGTGCGAACGTCTTCATCGCCAGAAAATCTGCAAGTGGTGCCAGTTTCTCGATTGCCTGGGCGTTAACGTCAGAGGTGAATGTCGTTGTCAATGGCCTTCCTTACCGATCAGGATCGTCCATGGTGTGTGGCATTGCTCAGATTGATGGCATCATTTCATTATGGCTGGACGCGACATTGCATTTGGCTTACGTATTGCTAAAGTTTCACTGTGTGACTGTGTGCAACTTAGACGTTTGACGACAAGTATCGTACTGTCCTGTCTACATCAGTTTTGGCGTATGTTTCAAGTTACCGCAATAATTCACTTCCGCTGTCTGATGCACCTGTAGTTCGTACTTCAGTAAAACTGTGTCTCCAGAACACACACAAGATACATTCTCTTCTGACAACACGCCACTCTTGTTGCATGGTTACCTTGGCGCGCGACAACATGCACAATTTGCTTTTTGTAGCCCGTACGCAAATGATCCATTCTGATATTTTTGTGCAACTAAAGAAACTGTTCCATTTTCTGTGAAACAAAGATATATTATGCATTCAGTGCACTGCATAAATCTGAAACACTTACATAGAGGCAACCCTCATATGAAACGACCTTTCTGGGTTTTATGCATCATCTTAGATAGATTTTTGACATGGAACTTCTTTGCTGTTTGTGATGGCACAGGCTTTGGCTTTCTGGGGCGATTCCTCATTGGAAATACATCATCTTCGTCATCACAGTCCTCCTCTTCTTCTTCACTCACTTCTTCCTCTTGTATTATCTCTCTTCAGTGTGAATATATAGATTGCCGGCGGATCTAGACCCAGTGTTACATTGAATAACTACTTAAATAAAAATGTATTTTTAAAATTCCCGTTTTTAAAACGGAATTAAAAGTATAAAATAATTTCTCCTAGGCCCATACAGTTTCCTGACACAATATAGATATTCCCCAACATATGTAATAGTGAACTTTTAATAGCTATGTAAATACTTGCAAGATGGAAAATGAAACACTTCGGGCTCGTGCAGCAAGTGGTAAACTATTCATTCATAAATTGTAGTAATTTAAGGAGGTAAACTGTTCATTCATCAATATTACGTTTTGCACGCATCCCACTTTCTCTTTTTAAAATTTACAAGTATTTTCATAGATATTAAAAATTCACAATCACAAATTTTGAAGACTGTCTGTATTGAGTTAGGAATACGTATGAGGCTAGGAGAAATTATTTTACACTTTTTCGTCAGATTTAAAAAGTGTTACATTAAAAATTCATTTTTATTCAAGCAATCATTTTCTGCTTTTTATTCTTGTATGTGTCAAAGTTTTCAATAGATTTCAAATATTTGATAAGATTACAACAGAGACATGTAATAAATTTCAGGTTTGTTTCATTTTCTCTTCAACTGACTCAACCGATGTATTGATTCCTCCTACGTATTTATCGCGAAAAGACCGTAAAGGTAAAAATTAGAGAGATTAGAGCTCACACGGAGACTTACCAGTAGTCTTTCTTCCCGAAATGTTTTCGAGAGTGGAATAAGATAACAGAGAAGTGGCAGTGTCACAAAACGTTCCCTACACTACACACCAGACGCGAAAACGGGTTGATGTTGAATTTTCATTCTGTTCTGAGCGATGTTTAAAATTTCAAGTCTCTAGCTGATTGGGAAGTTAGTTTAAAACATTTACAAAATTTATCTCGAACAGAAAAACAGACTAGAAAGCGACCTAATAAAAAAGTGGTAAAAATGTATTGCCCTATCGTTGCACAATTTCTAAAAGCACGCAGAACTTACCGTTTTGCTCGAAGTCATGTTAACATTTTTCTTCAACCACATGCTGAAACATTCTGCAAACTTGCATAAACGAAAGCATTTAACGCACATTAAGCACATGGTGTAAAGTAAACTTAAAAATCAGGCACAGAGAGTTTAGTTAATCGCCTGAACTAGAAAAAATTAAAAGTGGGATGTAGCACATATTTTTCATGAGGACTGGGGAGGTTAACAGAAGCAGGTATTCCAGAAAACCGAGCCCAGGCTTGCTCTCTTCGATCGTCGTAGACTAATTATCGTGCCGGCTATTAACGTTTCCGCTGCATTAACGATAGTAAATACCTTTAATTGCTTGCAGGGTTTAAGACTCCCAGAGAGGTTGTAATGACATGATCATGCCGCTGTACCCAGTCACAAATAATGCAATCTTGTCAATCACTTTTGCAGTCCACGTGCCTGAAGTGTCCGCCATTGTTAACAGCAAATCGTTGAAGCACTCTGTGAGAGTTCTCTATGGCTTTGTCGGACGCAATGGGCAGAATGTCAGCGACTTCTTGTCGCACTGCTTCCTTTCAACATTTAGTTGTTCCAGGAAGACGTGCGGTGCGCTCAATTTACAAGTGACCAGGAGAGAGGGTTACGCAGTCAGGCTACCGCACTGGCCAACAATTATCACCACACCCAGAAACCAGATGACAACCGCCTATATCGCTTGACATTGAGAGTAAATGAGACGCATGAGCTGTGGGCTTCATACATTCTACTTTACCACATTTTTATTAGGTCGCTTCCTTGTCTGACTGTCTGTTAGTACAAATTTTTCAGTTGTTTGTAAACTAGCTTCTACATGAGCTAGAGACTCGAATTTTTAAGCCTAGCTGAGGACAGGATGCGAATGCACTTTCTTGTCTGGTGTGTCAGGGAGGGTACTTGTGTACCATTGTCATTTCCAGGTGAGCTAAACTGGAAAATTTCAACATAGCTCGGAAATGGATGACAATGTAATATTAACTCGCTTTTTTGCCAAGTGTGTGACGGAGGGTACATTGTGTGCCGTTCCCATTCTCCCCTTTTTCTATTCCAGTCGCGAAAAGCTTGTGGAAAGAACGATTGCTGGTAAGGCTGCGTGTAAACTCCAAGTCCTCTAATTTTTAACTTCTTGGCATTTTTGGTGGATATACTCAAGAGGAAACAATATATTGATTGAATCAGGTGAAAAGAAACTGAAATAAACCTGAAATTTACCACATGCCTCTGTTGTAATCTCACCAAAATGTTTGAAATTTATTGAAAAATTTCACAGATACAAGACTAAAAAGCAGAAAATAATTACTTAAATAAAAATGAATTTTTAATATACTACGTTTTAAAATCGGACTAAAAAGTACAAAATAATTTCTCCGAGCCCCTCACAGATTCCAAACCCCATACAGATAGTCCTCAAAATTAGTGAATTTTCAATGGCTATGAAAATACCTGTAAGATTTAAAACGAAAACGTGAGGCTTATGCAATACATAATTGATACATGAAAAGTCAACCGCCTTAATGTTACACCATTTACTAACTGATGCATGAATAGTTCACCTCCTTACTATTTACCAATTGCTTGCGCTCCACATTTGTCGTTTTAAATCGTACGAGTATTTTCATAGGTATTAAAAATTTACTATCACAAATTTTGGAGATTACTGTATGGAGTTACGAAACAGTGTGGATCTAGGAGAAATTATTTTATACTTTTAGTCCGATTTCAGAAAGTGGCGTATTAAAAATTCATTTTTTTAAATAATTATTTCGAACTTACGCTTCGAAATTTTATAGCCTGTCACAATATCTTTTAGAGGTCGTATTTAGACTTTCTTCGTTTAAAAGGATGTATCCGAATTTACGACTGCAGTTAGGCGGGGATTCTGCAACGTACGTCAGTGACGCACGAGAAGCATATCTGCAACCCAGTATCGAAAGTGTTTTTTATGTATAAACTGCAACAAAAATGGAAAATTACCCCATCACTAGAATTACCCTATCACTAGACAACGCAACAGCTGCTTGAGGAAACGTGTTGCCGATCTCACTGACAAAGAGGTAGAAGGTTTCGCTATTTCGTCTGCCTTCTTGTCAACATCAGTTTGCCTGAATGGAGCCCATATTTCAGAATTCTTTCAACACATCGATCGGAAATCCTAAGCGCAGTAATGCGTTTGCTTTCAGGACGTCTTTCAGATTGTTCGATCGATGTCCTCAACGTCAGAACCTTTTCATGCATTCTTAATCTCTGAGGTAAGACGTGTGCTTACCAGTTTTTCTCCTCAGTACAACCCATGTTCAAGAAATTGGAGCACGTCAATCAAGTCTGTAGTGCCTACGATGTGCTCTGTGTAGGTAGGGTGTTTGTTCTTAAAACATTTTAACACTGCAGCGAAGTGCTTTTCTGAACAAATCATGCTATCGCAATACAGCAGTTAACAAAGGACAGACTAAACTGTGATCTCTCACAGTATGGGAGCTGTTTGTGCCGTAGCCTGCAAGAGAAGATTCTGCAGCTACTGAAAACCAGTAACATTATCATTTAAGTGTTTTACATTCAGGGTTAAATAAAACCAGTGAGTAACTGAATGCCTCATGCAAAAATAATACGAAAACCCTATATCAGTTTTGGCGCATAAATGCTTAGTTTCCAAAAAGGAAGGAAACTTAATGTTTAACGTCCCTTAAATTACGAGGTCATAAGAGTTCGAACAGAAACTCGGACTGGGGAAGAAAAGAGAAGGAAATCGATAGTGTCCTTTTCAAAGGAATCATCACGTTGTTGCGTTAAGTGATTTAGGAAAAACACTGAAAACCTAAATCCGGATGGTTGGACGACGGAGGTTTGAACTCTCGTTCTCGCGAAAGCGAATCCAGCGTCTTACGGCTTCGGTACCCCGCTCGTTTTGGTTTCCAAGTTATGTGACAGATAAATATGAATACAGTTTCATTTCCACATTTGCTTTTTATATTTTACATGATTATTCAGATGACGTATTACAAGTTGTAGGATCACAGTTGAGGCGTGTACACTATGCACGATGACACTATTGTACAATGCGTGCCCGAGAGATGCTTGTGTACACACATCAAAGTTTTACATCACATCGGTTCCGAGAGTTCCGGAACATGTACAGAAAATTGGAGTAGAGATCAACATAAACATAATTTCCGCCCTTTTTGTTGCTCATGAAAACCACACATTGCATGTTGTACCACCATACAGCGAGACCTTCGAAGGTGGTGGTCGAGATTGCTGTACACACTGGTACCTCTAATACTCAGTAGCACGTCGTCTTGCGTCGATACATGCCTGTATTCGTCGTGGCATACTATCCACAAGTTCATCAAGGTACTGTTGGTCCAGATTGACCCACTTCTCAACGGCGATTAGGCGTAGATCCCTCAGAGTGGTTGGTGGGCCACATCGTCCATAAAGAGCCATTTTTCCATCTATCCCAGGCATGTTCGATAGGGTTCATGTCGGGAGAACATGCTGGCCACTCTAGTTGAGCGATGTCGTTATCCTGAAGGAAGTCATTCACAAGATGTTTACGATAGGGACCCGAATTGTCGTCCATGAAGACGAATGCCTCGCCAATATACTGCCGATATGGTTGTAGGCCTACTATCGGTCGGAGGATGGCATTCACGTATCGTACAGCCGTTACGGTGCCTTCCATGACCACCAGCGGCGTAAGTCGGCCCCACATAATGCCACCCCTAAAGATCAGGGAACGTCCACTTTGCTGCACTCTCTGGACAGTGTGTCTAAGGCAGCCTGACAGGGTTGCCTCCAAACACGTCTCCGACGAAAGTCTGGTTAAAGGCATATGCGACACTAATCGGTGAAGAGAACGTGATGCCAATCTTGAGCGGTCCATGCGGCATGTTGTTGGGCCCATCTGTACCGCGGTGCATGGTGTCGTGGTTGCGAAGATGGACCTCGCCATGGACGTCGGGAGTGAAGTTGCGCATCATGCAGCCTATTGCGCACAGTTTGAATCATAACACGACTTCCTGTGGTTACACGAAATGCATTATTCAACATGGTTCCTCCGAGCCGTAGTCCGTAGGTAGCGGTCATCCACTGCAGTAGTAGCCATTGGGCGGCATGAGCGAGGCATATCATCGAGAGTTCCCGTCTCTCTGTATCTCCTCCACGTCCGAACAACATCGCTTTGGTTCACTCCGAGACGCCTGCACACTTCCCTTGTTGAGAGCCCTTCCTAGCACAAAGTAACAACGCGGACGCGATCGAACCGCGGTATTGACCGTCTAGGCATGGTTGAACTACAGACAACACGAGCCGTGTACCTCCTACCTGGTGGCTTGACTGGAACTGATCGGCTGTCGTACCCTCTCAGTCTAATAGACACTGCTCATACCTGGTTGCTTACATCTCTGGGCGGGTTTAGTGGCATCTCTGAGCAGTCAAAGGGACTGTGTCTGTGATACAATATCCACAGTCAACGTCTATCTTCGGGAGTTCTGGGAACCGTGCTGATGCAAAACTTTTTTTGATGTGTGCATATTGATAGTCAGTGTACATATCAGAAGGGGTGAAATTCAATAAGCTTCAGACTCACCTAATCGGATTCTGTTTATATGGAATTACGTCAGATATACAGTTCCACCAAGACCTATCGAAGATGACCAATTCCTTGTAGCATGAGTTATGACACTAAGTGAGGCAATATGCGATGTATCAGAGACATTCAGGTGTGTTAGAAACTCACTGTGGTAGTACGTGTAAGCGTATATTCAGGCTTATGGTCGTAACTTTCAACACTTTGTGTGAGATGTGAACAAAATACAATACACAGAAAATGACAAGCATAATGAAAAATTGGTTCAGCTGATGAAGTAAGTGTGACTTTGCAACTTAGCATTTCCTGGCCTGCCTTAATAGAAACTTTTCTTCTTATTTCCTTGAAAGGAATTGCCTACTATTTTCAATGCACGTAGTACAGGGTCGTTACAAGTAAACTTCCTTTACTTGAGAGGACCCCCATGAAAAACGATAGATCGCTAGACAATGAAATTTTATCGAAACGTTTGTTAGGACATGCGGAAGAGAAATAAATAATAAACCATTGAAAGGAATATATTTTAATTTTCTTAATTTCCACATGAGAGGGTAACATGTGTAAATTGCGTACCATGTCAGGTCTCAGAATGGAAATGTTGTGCAATGTGACGACCATCTGCATCCACAGCAGCCTGGAACTGAACTAGAGATACCATTTCACAATCGTTCGCAGCACTCTTCGAATGGTGGACCATGGAATGTTCAATTGTCGAGAAACAGCTTGTGCACTACTTGAAGATCATACATTGCGTCCAGCATTCTCAGCCGTGGCAGCAATAGCTTCTTCACCAATTTGCGGTGCAATTGGCCATCGACCTCTCCCAAATGTCCAGTTGATTCGAACTTCCGAATCATGTTGTTCAATTCCATATTCATTTAATGCATCTATACTCGTGAAGAACAGCAGCTCTTGTTTTGATAAAACAGCTTTACGAATGAAGTCCTGCTTACCTTGTCGAGATGCAAGTACACTGACTGCAACTGTAATGCACACTGATGCTTTTATTTTAACCCTGCGTCACTGTACCAGTACCGGCGCCTAACGGCAAATCATGACAATAACACTACTATAAATATTCCGATAAAGTTGGGTATGCCTGCGGTAAATAGTTTTCCGTCTATACTGGCTCCAGTAGTTTAATTATATCTACCCTGTATATTATTATTATTGGCGGATTCTCCCCAGAAATGGAAGACGTTAAGCAAATAGGTCGATCAATTCTTCTTTGAGTTGTTCTTGTTTTTCCAGCAACTTCCTGAAGAGACTTCTTTACGCTCATCTGACCACTTTGGTCTACACTGTTTTTCTTTTCGTTGCTCTGATATAACTTCCCATTTGTCTACTTTGTGTCTGAAGGTGTATCTTTCTAGAATTACGGCTGGTCTTGTGTTAGTGTTATTTAGGTCCTTTCGAATTTCATCTAGCCAAGGTGTGGAATTCTTAAGTGAAGTTACATAATCCACTCGATTTTCTGGTAGTCGGCTGAGATTCTAAGGTGGCAGAATAAATGAAGGTCAGATTCACACCTTACCTGAGAGCTTTATACATCGCAACGGGAAGGTGAATATGACACCTAACTTATTTCGGCGGTAATGAGCAAATTTGCCTAGCAGTATGTAATGCAAAAAGGAATGACAGTCAATCAACGGTAATTAACACATCGTTCCTACAATGCATGTTTGAGTAGAAGGTGAAACAAGCAGCGAGAGGCGTTTTAGTTTGGAATTCAGAGGTATGAGGGCAGAGGCAAGGCCGCTCTACAGGGGGTACCACGGAAACCACTTAAAGGGATGTCCCATGCGGAAAGTCAACGACCAACCAGGTGACTCAGACGGGGAGAGCTAGTATAACGGCCAATCTGAGGGAGGACAGGAAAAAAAAAGATTTTAGAAAACTGCATTTCGGAATTCCAAATGGATACGAAACAAGACCAGTGACGCATTTTCGATTACGTGTTCAGCAAGTGGGACACACATGAGAGAGTCAATGTACACATTTAGGCATCTGGAACAGGCACAAAACGTCCGATTGGCGGAAACGCGCTAGGAAGGAGAGAAGAGCCAAAGTTGTGATGCAATTTAATGGTAGGGACCTTGCAATTGCTAGAGAGAGTTTCCACAAAATATGAGGAACGCTCCTTTTGGTCGAAAAAAGTCGTGGCGTGAAGAACGAAAGAACCCAGGTAGGGATACAGTTCAGCTATGAGTAAGACAAGATTGAAATTTTCGAGGACTCTTCTCTAAACTGGCTTCAAGTGCAGAACGGAGCGCATAACGCTCTGTACGACGCAGAGGAGTCATTTGTGTGAACATTGTGTTCACAGCGGCTGATTTCCAGCTAGAAATTAGCAGTAGTATCGTTTAGCTCCAACTGTAGAGAAACGAACCAGCCAATTAATTAATTGTTCTTGCGAGAACTGAGAGGGCATTATAATATGCACGCTGCTCCAACCATGCACGT